>NC_142782.1:35560917-35745917 GCF_988280905.1 Pimephales promelas | reverse complement strand
TTAGGAAATGTTTTAAGGAATAACGTTACCTTGTCTAAAGAATCCATAATGACACATCATGAGCTTTTTAAATCTATAAATAACCTTCTAGTCACTCAATAACTTTACAGCAACCGATCTCTTGTCTGGTTTCTCTGCTGAACCTGATATTAGAACTGTCAAACCTCCTCCTGTGTTCCTCAGTTCGGCAGCAAACGCGCGAGACTACGACACCAGGGTTCTGCTGAGGTTCCCCCAGCGCGTGAAGAACCAGGGAACCACAGACTTCCTTCCCAGCCGGCCGAGACACTCCTGGGAATGGCATAGCTGCCACAAGTGAGGAACACAGACAAGAATAGCTAATAACTGATGAAGACACGCGATGCTGACGCTAAAGGGTTAGCTAACCCCGTGATTCACTCGCCCTCGAGCCGTTATAGGTGTGTGTGTAACCTCCTTATTTCAGACAACGATGTCGGAGTTATTTGAAAAAAATCCTGGCTCCTCCCAGCTTTTGAGGTCACTTGTCATGTGTCGGGTCAGAGGTCACCCTTCCGCCAGAACTCGACCTGTGATTATAAAGTTTTAATATCGTTATTTTTCTTGGCTTTAGAAGGCCTTTATTAACCCCCGCAGCCGCATGGATTACTGTTATGATGGATGGATGCACTTTTATGGACTTCAAAATCTCAGTTCCCATTCACTCCCATTATTAAGCTGGGCTGAGCCAGCATATTTCCCAGATTGTTCGGCTGAAAGAAAAAAATCTTATATACCTAGGATGCCTTGAGGACGAGTAAATCATGCGATAATGTTTGGGTGAAGTAACCCTTTAAAATATATTTATATTGTAGCGAACAGAGTCACTTTTTAATGCTGCTTTATTACCGATGCACTTGCCTCACAGCGACCCTCGAACTTCTGGAACCTTTACCCCAGATCCCGCCCACACATGACTGCCCCGCCCACACATGACTGCCCCGCCCACACATGACTGCCCGGCCCACACATGACTGCTCCGCCCACACATGACTGCCCCGCCCACACATAACTGCCCCACCCGCACATAACTGCCCACCCCGCCCACACATAACTGCCCCGCCCACACATGACTGCCCCACCCACACATAATTGCCCCGCCCACACATAACTGCCCCACCCGCACATAACTGCCCCGCCCACACATAACTGCCCCGCCCACACATAACTGCCCCGCCCACACATATCTGCCCCACCCACACATAACTGTCCCGCCCACACATAACTTTCCCGCCCACACATAACTTTCCCGCCCACACATGACTGCCCCGCCCACACATAACTGCCCCGCCCACACATAACTGCCCTGCCCACATACGACTGCCCCGCCCACACACAACTGCCCCACCCACACATAACTGCCCCGCCCACACATAACTGCCCCGTCCACACATAACTGCCCCGCCCACACATAACTGCCCTGCCCACACACGACTGCCCCGCCCACACACGACTTCCCCGCCCACACATAACTGCCCCGCCCACACATAACTGCCCTGCCCACACACGACTGCCCCGCCCACACATAACTGCCCCGCCCACACACGACTGCCCCGCCCACACATAACTGCCCCGCCCACACATAACTGCCCCGCCCACACATAACTGCCCCGCCCACACATAACTGCCCCGCCCACACATAACTGCCCCGCCCACACACGACTGCCCCACCCACACACAACTGCCCCGCCCACACACGACTGCCCCGCCCACACATAACTTCCCCGCCCACACATGACTGCCCCGCCCACACATAACTGCCCCGCCCACACACGACTGCCCCACCCACACACAACTGCCCCGCCCACACATAACTGCCCCGCCCACACATGACTGCCCCGCCCACACATAACTGCCCCGCCCACACACGACTGCCCCACCCACACACAACTGCCCCGCCCACACATAACTTCCCCGCCCACACATAACTGCCCCGCCCACACATAACTGCCCCGCCCACACATAACTGCCCCGCCCACACATAACTGCCCCGCCCACACACGACTGCCCCGCCCACACATAACTGCCCCGCCCACACATAACTGCCCCGCCCACACATAACTGCCCCGCCCACACATAACTGCCCCGCCCACACATGACTGCCCCGCCCACACACGACTGCCCCACCCACACACAACTGCCCCGCCCACACACGACTGCCCCGCCCACACATAACTTCCCCGCCCACACATAACTGCCCCGCCCACACATGACTGCCCCGCCCACACATAACTGCCCCGCCCACACACGACTGCCCCACCCACACACAACTGCCCCGCCCACACATAACTTCCCCGCCCACACATAACTGCCCCGCCCACACATAACACGTGTGTTTACATGTGTGTTTCAGTCACTATCACAGCATGAACGAGTTCTGCCATTACGACCTGCTGGACTCCAGCACACAGCAGAGGGTCGCCGAGGGCCACAAGGCCAGCTTCTGTCTGGAGGACACGTCCTGCGACCCCGGGTACTACCGCCGCTACGCCTGCACGTCCCACACACAGGTGCGTCCCCCGCCTCCGCTCCCTCAGCGCAGGCGACACACACAGCTTCATGATCCCGCCTCTCGCCGCAGGGTTTGAGTCCTGGATGCTACGACACCTACAGCGCCGACATCGACTGCCAGTGGATCGACATCACAGACGTCCAGCCCGGGCGATACGTCCTCAAGGTCAGAAACCTTCACGATTGCTTCTGTTTTGTTGGTGTAATATATTATTTAACGAGTTCAGTAATTAAGTGGAGTAGAGGCTATGCGTATTTGGCTGGCAGAGTACCCGCCGCCGGTTGTTGTAAGAGTGAGGAGATGTGGAGCGATGCTGTTAAACTATCGACGAAAAGCAGGTCAGTCTGCTGTATATCTAATTTTGGTAATTATTTGATAAACTGAGTGCGCTCCTCTTGAAATCATTTAGGTTAATTATTTGAAAGTGCTCTCCTGCACTTTGTCAATAAAACATCATCTAAATTACGTCATATGCTCACATTGACGAATGCGGAACAGTTAGTTCATGATCTGTAATGCTGTACTGGGGGGCTGCCCTGCACGCTTAATAAACAAACTCCAGCTTTGGTGTGAGAGGGCTTGATGTTTTTGTTCCAGGTTACAGTGAACCCGGGCTTCCAGGTGTCCGAGTCCGACTTCAGCAACAACATCGTGCGCTGTGACGTCCAGTACACCGGCAGCTCCGCTCACGTGTCCGGCTGCAGCGTCACTTCGTACGCTTTTATCTTTATTTTTAATTATACTTGCAAACCGTACAGAGATGACATTCATGATATGCAACTTTGTATACAATACACAAAATCATCTGAGTGGGTTCAAAATCAAAGTATCCAAAAATAGTGTTTTTAAGTATATTGTATGGATATTATCTGTAATAAATGGATCTCTATTTCCCCGTGAGTGGGTTTTGACGCGCCTCGATCCTTCTCTTCACAGACACTGAGCGGGTTCTCCCACCGGCCCGGCGAGCGTCAGCCGAGATCCGTGAGCTCTCACCGCAGGACCCGAACGCTCCACCTGTGCGCCTGACACCAGCTCAGCAAACTGTTCTGAAAACGTTCTCGTTAGGTTATGAAAACGTTAATTCTGAATGTTTTAAAATGTTTTTTTTTCTTGGTTTTGTGAGCGTTACGGGAACATTCCAGTCAAACGTTATGGGAACGTTGCTTTTGAATGTTCTCCGAACGTTCTGTTTAAAAACGTGCAACTAAAACATTTCAGCAACGATGGATGAACGACGTTGAATGAAATAGACCGGATAACTCTAACTGTACCGGAAGAGCGTTTATCGTAATGTTCTGAGAGCGTTCCCTGTCAGCTGCACATGTGGAATTATGTTATTTAGTCTTCATCTGTGTGAACCATCATGCAGTCGTAGCGCACTTGCTCTTTAGAAAGAGTCGAGTCTCTTCAAATATGTTAATCGTGTTGTTTAGTGTGAATGATGTATTAGGGTTAGGGTTGCTTTAAGACATATTTATATTTTCAGCCTCTTGCTGTGGATGTTATTGCCTCTTTAGTTTAGGAGGAACACACTTGAATAAAAGCAGATGAGAATATGATTTCTTCATTTTCCTGTATTCTTATTATTTTAAAAAATCGACTGTATGGATCAACACAGCCTTATGAATCGTATGTGAGAGGGTCTCTCTCTCTCTTGTGTGTGTGTGTGTAGCGCCCTCTGCTGGTGAGTCACTGTGTGCGCATGTGTGTGTGGCGCCCTCTGCTGGCGAGTCACCGTGTGCGCATGTATGTCGGGTCGCGCGCGCTGAGGAGGCTGAGGCGCGCGCTCGTGTCACATTCTTCAGATGATCCGCTATTCAGAAGAAACACAGACAGACAATCAGCGACACACAGCAGCGAGCACAAGGTACGACACACACACAGACGCACGCACACTGAACACATGAATATAACAGGAGAAAGAGATCAGGAATATATGAGAGAATCCAGAGAGAAACAGTGAGATGGTGAGAGATCATCTGAGAGATGCTAACGCTAAAGCTAATGCTAGAAACAAAAGACAGAAACAGGGAGACAGATAGAGAGAGATAAACAGACAGATTCTACACACACACACACACACACAGACAGACATCTGTATCTTTATCTCATCACACTCATCAGTTTGTTTTTCAGGATCAATTATCGATTATTGTGTGTTTGATGTGAAACTGCCACACATTAAATCAGGGTTCTGCTCTGTGTCTGATTCATCAGTTATTCTGAGAAAAAACGCGTTTCATAGTTTTTCATCAAAGTATAAATAAGTTTCCTGTTATTCTGATGTCATGTGCGGGTTACCCCGTGATTAATAACTATTTAATCATAGTTTTATTACTCAGATGCATCTCTAATGACCACGCCCACTTTCCAGTGCTGATGGATGAGAGCAAGCCACGCCCCTCGTGTTACGCACGTGACGTCACATTTATGTAGTAGTTCATGTTCGGCCCTGTATAAGTTCATCAGTGATTATTATTGATCAATTATAATCATGTGTGTGTGTGTGTGTGTGTGTTCTCAGAATGCTGACTGAAGATGGACGTTCCTGAATACCTGGATCTGGATGAGATCGACTTCACTGATGATTTACCTGTGAGTCACATGACCACGAGTCATGCCTGAATTCTTCTCTTTCAGTGTCAATTCTGCCATTATTTCCATTTCAAACCCCAAAGACTGTTCCTCATCTTTGAAACACTTAATGAAGATATTTTTAATTAAATCTGAGAGATTTCACTCATTTTAAACTA
The DNA here is from genome assembly GCF_988280905.1 of Pimephales promelas. Classification (NCBI taxonomy): domain Eukaryota; kingdom Metazoa; phylum Chordata; class Actinopteri; order Cypriniformes; family Leuciscidae; genus Pimephales; species Pimephales promelas. Next base: position 35,740,631 of record NC_142782.1, on the reverse strand, counting down.
TTCAGTCGATCAGCAATTCTCAGATGTTTGAACCCCTTTGAGTTAAAATATTTGGACTTTTATAAAATAAAATATAATATATTATGTTTAACAGTCACATGAACTTTAGCTAAACAAGAAAAATATTTAATCTTTTTTTAGTGTTATTTTGTGTTACTTTAAAATGATTTATTGAATTTTTTTTTGTGTTTTTAAAATCTACACTGATTTATTTTAATTTTAAATTCTCACAATCAAATTAATTTTTTATCATTTTATTTTATATGTTTTTATTTTTAAACAATTTATTTATTTTCTTATTTTTTGTTTTAATTTTTTTTGTAAGTTTTATTTCGATTTTTTATTTTATTTGTATGAGTTAATGATATTTTTAGGAAATGCTAAAAAAATGCTTTTTTCAGGTTTCAGTAAGCTTTTTTCTATTTTTATTTATTTTTAAATGATTAGCTTTTGATCAACTCATGAACTCCAGTTTTGTGAGCCTTTAAGATATTTAAGTGTATATTAAATGTTACAGGAATAATACTGTAGATTACAGTGTTGTATTTGTTCATCTGTTTTAAAGTGACTTACGTTTTTTTCAAGGTTTCCCTTTATTGGTCAGATGTTTCCTGGGAGTCAAACCCGTGTCCTTTCAATTAAATGCACATTTATTTATATAGTGCTTTCACTATACACATCGTTCAAAGCAGCTTTACAGAAAATGCATTTAGTCTACATTACAGTTTACAGTGATCTGTGATCAGAGGAAACTGAGTTATGTTTTTCAGAAATGCACATATACAAATTCACAGCTAGCGAAAAATGTATTCATTTAAACAATGTAATAATGTTTAACAATGAGCGTTCTAGAGCTGTGAACAATGTAATAATTAATTTAAACAAAGTAAATAATGCAGAAACAATGAGATCATTGAAGGAATGAATACTTGTGTGTTAATAAATGATGATGGCATATAGAAAATGTCAGTATAAATCCTTCAGTATTATGATGCACAGAGTTGCTGGAGCTCCTGTGAGGAGTTTGCGCTTTAGCTCGTGTGTAACTGATGTCTCCTGTCACAGTACAAGAGCATTCCCGAGCTGTGCCGGAGACACGATGGGCCGAGCGACGAGAGGCAAGGTACGACACACACACGGCTGGGATGGCACAGGGGTTTAACATACATTAAAATAGTGTAGGCATGCACTATAAAAAAATGTATTTATTTACTAAAACAAAATTTATTGCCGTGTTTTACAAGAAAAAACTATTTTAGTCTTTATGCTTCAAAAGTTTGTTTAATTCAGTGCTACTTGCCGTTGCTTTGTAGTTTGTTGTGAAATGTACACGTGAAAACTGTTTCTTTTAAGTAAATCCTACACCAATTTTTTTATTGTGGTGTATATTCCAAAAAACATGGTACGCATCCCACAAGCCCTGGTAATACCATCAAAGTAACTTGAGTAATGTAATCGGATTACTTTTTCAAGTAACTAGTAAAGTAACGCATTACTTTTTCAATTTACAACAAAATAAAAATGTGTGTGTGTAAACTCTACTCTACTGTACTCTACCTCTTCTGTATATCGAAATGGGTAAATTGAAATGGGAATCGTTAAAATTCAAACTTGATTGAGAGGCATTATTTTGTGAGAGTCTATCAGATATATTTGTCTTGTTTTCCAGCTCCGGCCATCAACTGGGGTCGTAACGCGGCGTCACACGGCGGAGCGGGAAACAAGCCCACCGGAATCGCCGACGTCTACAGCAAATTCAGGCCCGTCAAACGCGTGTCTCCCCTCAAACACCAGCCGGAGGAGACCGAAGCCGAGCCGAGCGTGGACCGGAGCAAAGAGGAGTCTCCCTGCGCCGACAAGAGCAAAGCCCTGGGGAACGGAGCGCTGTTCGGGGAGCTGGAGCACTACGACCTGGACATGGACGAGATCCTCGACGTGCCGTACATCAACAAACCCAGTCAGCAGACGTCGACACTTCCCCGCGTGGCTTCGGAGAAGAGGAGCGTCAGAGGGGCCACGCTTTCCCACTCCGAGAGCCTGAGCGCCGGGAACCAGTTCTGTGTGCTGGCGCCCGTCAACTGGCCCGACATCAGGAAGACCAAGTCTATGGACCTCAGGGCTCAGAGCGCGGGGTTCGAGCTCAGCCACGGGTCAGACACCGATAAGCCCCGACTCTTCCCGGATAAACCCGGAGCCGACGGCGCGGAGACGGCGTTCCCGGGTCAGGGAGCCAGAGGCACGAGGGCAACGTTCGGAGACGGAGACGAAGAAGCCAAGAAGACGCAGAACATCCTGAACATCGTGAGAGAGGGGCAGATCTCACTGCTGGTAAGAGGTTTAAAACGCTTGCAACGTCAAGGTCATGGGTTCGATTTCCAGAAGCACCAAGAACGTAAATGTGGAGCTTGAAATATAATGCAAGTCACTTTGGATAAAATCGTCTGCCAAATGCATCACAAACATCTCTATGACTCACTGCATGACTGGTTGGTAATATCCCAGAAAGCATAATCGCTGTAATAACCCGCTCGTGTGTGTGTGTGTCATCGCAGCCTCACATCGCGGCGGAGAACCTGGAGCGCATCCGAGACGAGGACGGGAATAACCTCCTGCACGTGTGTGCGTCTCAGGGCCACGCCGACTGCCTGCAACACCTGACCTCACTCATGGGCGAAGACTGCCTGAACGAGCGCAACACACACCAGCTCACGCCCGCGGGCCTCGGCGTACGGGTACGTCTGTAGCGCAACCAGGTTCCCGTGTCCTCGACTGTTAGTGGTGCAGCGGATCACAAAATCACGGTTCGGATCATTTACTATTTTTGACTCACGTGTCGGATCAGCAAAAAAAAAAACTATATATAATATAAAAAGCTTTGCTTTACATTTATTACTTAAAGGAACAAGGCCTAGCTTAGCACAAAGACTGGATGTAAATGGATACAGCTAGCATACTAATCCCAATAAGTGACAAGATATCGCAAACTTAGCAGTTGATCCGCAAATCACATGCGTGCCGAACCGCGGGTCAGCTGATTCGTACGGATCACGATCAACTGTGATCCGTCGCACCCTACTGACTGTACTAGTGAACTACTAAACGATAAACATGCGAAACAGACTGAACTTGTGTGTGTGTGCGTTTAGAACGGTCACCTGGAGTGTGTGCGCTGGATGGTGAGTGAGACCGAAGCCATCGCCGAACTCAGCTGCACTCGAGAGCATCCCAGCCTCATCCACTACGCTGCGCGACACGGACAGGTGAGACTCCGCCCACATGCACAGGTGCGTTTGTGGTCACGTGACTAACCGCACGCACTAGGGCTAACATTAGCCCTCTGGTGTTCAGATGGATATGTGGTGTGTGTGTGAGATGCCCTCTGGTGTTCAGATGGAACATTTACTATGATCATCCGCTGATATAAAGTAATCACAGCCTTTGCCAAATCGCGTGCGGTTTCATTGTGATTAATCATGCAGCTCTTAACACACACACACGTGTTTCAGGAGCGGGTCCTACTGTGGCTCCTGCAGTTCATGCAGGAACAGGCCATTTCTCTGGACGAAGTGGATCAGGACGGGAACACGGCGGTTCACGTGGCGGCTCAGTTTGGACATCTCAGCTGCGTTCAGGTGCTCATTACATCACTATTGTTATTGCTCATACTTAAACTTCGGCACGCTACTCCTCCTGCACCGTTTGTCGTAGACCCATGAAATGAGGTGTCAAATCGACCGGTTTATTGAGGAGAGGTCTGCTATGATTTTTTTAGGCAATCGGGTGTACGATGTTCGTCCAGCGGGTGATAAAACAGCCGGAAAAAAAAATCCCATAGACTTAGCATTGGTGCAAAATTTGTGAGATCAAATCTTTGCATCAGAGGGTCTGAGAGACTTGGGTGTTGGGCTCTTTTGACTCGGCCTATTATGCGGCCAATACGTGGTGACGTAACAACTTCATAACCGGCCCTAGAAACCACTTGGGGTACCCTAGCAACCATAAAACAACATTTACAAGCCAAATATCTGCTACAGAAAAATGTAGAAACATGGATTTTGGCTTTTTTAGACTATTTCTCTTTAAACATCATCCCATTAACTGTATAAACACACCCTAGCAACCACATAAAGAACCCTAACAACCATCCAAACACATGAATAAGTTAAATCTCAAAACAGATCATTGTACAGACATGGGGGTGGGCTCTTTTGTTTTGGGTGGTAACCAGTGTAAATATCACCATGGTAACTGTGAAGCCACACCCTAGCAACCGTTTAGAGCCACCTAGCAACCATATTGCAACATATACAGTAGAAGGCATAATTCAGCTCCACAATATCATACAGACATGGCATGCAATCATGTACAACACCCTAGCAACCGAGTTTTGCTACTGCAAGCACCACTCTCCACATCTCCACTTCGGATGCTTATTTAGTCTGGGATGCCGTAAGAACGAGAGACAGGAAGTGGCTCTCCTTCCCATTTCCTGTTGCTGTTCCTGTGGTGCTGAAAGACGTACCGGTCTGACTTGTTTTGTTCGGTTACAGACAGAAAGAACAACATTCAATAACCCCACGTCACACAAATGTGCAAAATCTGCCTGCGAATGTTTCCGCAAACAACAAAGTCAAGTCACGTCTATTAAAATAGTGTGTTTTACAACACAGATAGATTCAAAGCAGCTATACGGCTGTACAGCAGATCTAGAAGAAAAAAACATCACAGTCCAGCTTAAGTAAGTTCAGTGATGGTTCATTTCTGTTGTAAGAAAATTATTAACTTTCTTAATTTATATATATCACCAATTTCAAATCATGTTTTTGAGACTGTCTTTAGTTCACTGCAGTTTTAAGAGTGTGACGGTGAAGATGGTTGAACTATGATTGCTAGCTATCAGATTATAGTGTTTCCCATACATTGGTTCCCAATATCAACACTGGGTTTATATGAATGCATCTGAAGTGAACCGATGGCCTTTAGAAAAGTTTTGATGATATATCTTTGTCTCCTGATAAAGCGTGTGTGTGTGTGTGAGCGCCCCCTGCTGGAGCTCTTTATAAACACTGCAAACCTGCATTAATACCAGTGTGGATTTATTCAAATATTCACTCATGCCATACACTGAGATGAAGTCAATGTCCCGTGTGTCTTCTAACGTGTGTGAGCTCAGACTCTGGTGGAGTACGGCTCGAACGTGACGGTGCAGAACCTGCAGGGCGAGCGTCCTTCCCAGAGTGCCGAGCGCCAGGGTCACAGCACATGCTCTCGATATCTGGTGGTGGTGGAGACGTGCATGTCTCTCGCCTCACAGGTGGTCAAGCTCACCAAACAACTGAGCGAGTAAGTCCAGTCACTCACGTGCACTTATACTGTCGTTCGATTATTTTACGGCATAGCAGCACAAGAAGAGCTTTGATCACGTGACGCCTTTGAGTTCTGACCCGACCCGAGTGACACCACATGTGTTTCTGATTCAACAGGCAAACTACGACACGAGTCGCCCTACAGAACCAACTCCAGCTGCTCCTGCAGACACAAGAACCCAGACCTCGATCGCCCAGGTCTCTCACTCACTCACTCACTTACACACTCACTCACTCTTACTCACTCACTCACACTCTCTCTCTCTCTCTCAGTGCTCATGTTGAGGCGTGGCCTGAGATGACTCTGACGGCTGAAGTGGCTCCTGATAACCAGTGGATCCTGAAGCAGAGACACACGGAGGCGGAGTCAGGGGCGGGGCCTGGAGCCGGGCCAATGAGACGGCCGGGGATGGGAGAGAGGCGGGAACTAAAGTTGGCTCGTCTCAAGCAGATCATGCAGCGCTCGCTCAGCGAATCAGACGGAGACGCGGCGTATCCTCCGAACGAGTCCAAACCCGATCGCCCGACCCAACTCCCCCTCGCCGAGCCCGAGGAGCGCAAGCTCACGACTTCCAAATCCGTGGACGCTTACAACCCGTCGCCATCGTCAGACCAGAGCGATCCCGAAACCCGAGAGTGTCCCGACGGACAGAAGATCGCCACCAGTCCCAAAAGCGCCCTCAAATCCCCATCGTCTCGAAGGAAGACCTCGCAGAACCTGAAGCTGAGAGTCACGTTCGACGAGCCGCCGCGCAAACACGACGCCAAAGCCCCGCCCACGAAAGAGAAGGCGGAGTCTGGGAAACGCGCGTTCGGGACGTTCCGCTCCATCATGGAGACTCTCAGCGGAAACCAGAACAGCAACAACAATAACACTCCGAGCGGGAAGAAGAGCGAGTCCAAAAGCAAGAGCAAGACGAGTGCGGTCTAGATCCGGCGGCGTTACGGCGTGGGCACGGACGCGGGTCACGGTGCTTCAGTAGCGAATCTCTCGCGACACTATTTGCCATCTCACTTTCTTACATGCGTTTTTCAGTCAGAACCTGCTGACGGGAATCACAGGGCAAGTTATGAACAAACGTTCTCACAGTAACGCTAATAAAACGTTCGTTCAATTACTTTTACAATAGTCATTTTTCAATACTGTGATTTTGTACAGACTCGATAATCAGAGAACGAACGAACGAATCATGTTCTTGATTCCTGGAGCGATTCAGTGCTGCACCTTCAGATTCAGATTGTTTTCATAACTCAAATACGTTTATATGTAATCTGTCTTGTTTCAAGTTAATGTATGGATTTATAATTTAACTGTTATGTTTGAATGCAAGAAATATGATATTATTGGAATCATTGTAACGACTTTTGGAGGTTAAAATAAAGATGTTTTTCAATCGTTACACGGATTTAATCATGTTATCAGATGAGGACGGAAACATTCTATAAATGAATTAACGACTATTTTACGTAAACATTCAAAGTACATTAATATTCACAATGCAAAAGTGACGATCCTCGTTTTTCCAGCAGATATTTTGTTCTTGTTTTGAACTTTAACTCACTTCATTTTGATTCATTTCTCAGGCCTCATATCTTCAGTCTGTGTTCTTCTCCAGGAAATGTCTCTTGATTTGAGAATGTTTGGATATTTGAGCTGGAATACGAGACAGAAACACTGAGGAAGAACATCATGTTTTCTTAAAAATCATAGTTTGCAGATGATGAATTATTGCATCGGCGCGAGTCGACCTGTCGTGCTGAACGATGAACCGCAGGAGTGAAGCTGCTGAAGCCGATCAGGAGGACGAGCGACGCCGCTGAGGAGGTACAGCAAACCTCGCAACACTGCTCTAACTGGAGAGAGAGAGAGAGACAGAGAGACAGACAGGCAGAGCGAGAGAGAGACAGAGCGAGAGAGAGAGAACAGGCAGAGAGAGAGACAGGTAAAGAGAGAGCAAGTGAGAGTGAGCGAGAGAGAGACAGGTAAAAAGGGAGAGAGAGAGAAAGCGAGCTAGAGAGAGAGGGAAAGAGAGGATTGAACTTTTATTTGGTCACCCTTATATCTCATACACATTCACAATAAATAATATAATAATAAAATATATAAAATTAAATATTCCAAACCGACTGACCCTCAAAATCCACACATTTTTTTAAATGGAGAGAGAGAAGAATTGAATTGAGAGAGGTAAAAGGGCGGGTGAGAGAGGGGCAAAGAGAGTGAGAGAGAGACAGGCAAAGCGAGAGAGAGAGAGAGAGAGAGAGAGGCAAGGAGTGGATTAAACAACTTTCATTTAGTCAACATTTATATCTCAGACACATTCACAATAATAATATAATACAAAATATGAAATTAAATATTTAAAACCAACTGACCCTCAAAAACCACATAAAATAAAATAAGAGAGAGAGAGAGACAGACAAAAGGGCGAGAGGGAGAAAGGAGAGAGAGGGAGAGAGAGTGTGTTTAAGGCTGTTGTGCTGCATGAAAATGCAGGAGACGAGTGTGTGATTTGACAGGAGGAGAGTCGTCTATAGATTTTTGTGTCCATTGTTTGGCTTATTTGTGTGTGCTTTACTCAGTCAATCAAATATAATTGACAGCGCTGGGCTGTGTGTGTGTGTGTGTGTGTGTGTGTGTGTGTGTGTGTGTGGGTAATGTGGAGAACAGCAGCAGCAGGAGCGAGGGAAGGGTCTCTCTCTCTCTCCGCCGTCACACACACACACACCGGCATCACCTCTAATCGCGCCGCTGATGAAGATGAGGAAGATGAAGAGCAGAACACACCATCAGGATCTGGCAATTCCTCACAACTTTAATTGCGTTTCAAGACATGTGTTGTTGCGATAAACATCCGTTTCTGAATCACTGATATGAATCTGTGGAGAAAATCTGAGTCGACCAGTGAAGGAAGAGACGCTCGTGCCCGTGACCTCTGACCTGAGATACCCTGCAGCGTCGGAGATGAAAAGATCATTTGTCAAATCTTTCGTTGACTTCCCTCTTTATTTGATCAAACTCCGCCATTCTGCTTTAATTCAACATCAGATCGCCATCATTAATGCATCATTTACTCCGATAACACACTGACACACACACACGCACACACACACACACACTCTCCAGCTCCTCCAGATCAAATATTTACAAGCTGAACTCAAATATGAGGAATGTCATGTTTGCCTCGTTCGGTGTTTCCGGGAGAAGCTGGTACGAGTCGTTGCGATTCGCAACTTGCGAACACACGCGTTCTTCCGGGCGGGAACGCTAAAATTCCTTCATCTTCTCCAAACGTGGAGCGTTTTTATCCGAAATGTTTTAGTAATTTACTTGTATGTTTGTGTAAAGTTTTTTTTTTTTTTTTTGGAAGACCAAGAACAAACTTTTTTTTTAAATCAACATTATGAATACACAAATGAAAACATTATTTATATATTGTAAGTAAAAAAAATATATATTTTTTTTTTCTTAAAAAAATTGGAACCTTACTTTTTAATTTAATAACGTAACAAATATATGTTTTTTTTTTCTTGGTTATGCGGACGGAACATATTGTGTCATTCTTCAAACATTATGGGAGCGTTCCTGCAGTGCATAACCAAGACAAAAACATATTTGTAACGTTTTTAACTTTTGGGAACGTTTGCAAAACATTCGTGACATGTTTGTGATCATGTGCAGCGTGTTTTTTAGTTCGAATAGCAACACAAAAATCCATCAAGTTTCGAACCGTTCGATGAAATAAAGAGCAACATTTTCCCGCCACTAATGAGCAGAGGCTCGAACTTCAACAGTTTCATGAGCAAATGATCATATCTGATGTTGTTCACACACCGTGTTAACGAGAACGAGGCCAGACTGGAGTGAACGAGCCTTCTCTCTTCAACTCTACACACTCACAGCGTTCCTGAAACACTGATATCTGCACTTCACCAGAACACCACCGCTCCATGTTGTCATGATCCCGTGATTTAGAACGTTCTGTCAAAGTTATGATCAAGCGTTCTTCCAGGAACATGACGTTTGTTCAAAGATATAACGTTCCCAAAACGTTAGAACAAAAACATGATTTCTACATCGTTCATGGAACGTTATTCTGAAATGTTTTGGTATGTTTTTTTTTTTAATGTTAGCTACTTGTTTCAGAACGTTCATAACATTATTGTCCCATATTGTGTATGAAGAATAATAAGAACAAAGAGAAAACATTATAACATATCTCTGTTATGTTTTCTCTACCGGAGCAAAATATTATACAATAAATAAAACACATTATTTCATGTCAGTCATTACAGGGTTTCATTACATTACATTTTTGATTTCAGTTGTTGTTAAAGGGAAAGTTCACCCAAAAATGAAAATTCTACCTTCGTTTAGTCAACCAAGTTTTTTCCAACCTCTGTGTTTATCTGTTCTGCTGAACAATCCCTTTAACCTTTGACTATAAGAACATATACATTAATAAATGATGCAGATTGTCAGTTCAGTGCAGGAATAAAGCATGTGAAGTGAATATTTCTAAAAACACTTATGCAGATAGACACTTGATTTGGAAGCACATTTCCACCACTTAAGAAAAAAATACTTTGGAAAATCTTAATTAATTAAATAATAAAAACGTACAATTATGAATTTCTGTCATGATTATGATGACCATAATATATGATCATAATTTCTTTTTTTAGTCAATTTTGACTTTTATTTCAGAATTATGACGTAGTATCTCATGGTTACATAGGGCTATGTCATAATTTTCACATAAAAAAAGGAGAAATTATGACAAAGTCCAATGTGATTCTGAAAGAATTCATGAAAAGTCATTCTGAAATAAAGTCAAAATTATTACAGAAAAAGTCAAAATTATGATTTAAAAAGACATAAATTCAAATTGTATGTGATAATTATGACTTTTATGTCAATTTTGACACTTTATTTTTGAATTATGACACTTCATCTCATAGAATTTGGCTTTTTATGTCAAATATTGACTTTTTATTTCAGAAACTTGACTTTCTATGTCATTATATTGACTGTCATAATTTCTATTTTTAAGTCAGACTTTGGACTCTGTCATCATTTCTCCTTTTCAAAATTATAACTGTTTTAGTCACAATTTCAGTCAAAATATTTATTTATTTATTTATTTTGTCATTTTTGTTCAGTTCGCGCCAGTGTCGCGCGCAGTGCTGGAGACCCGCCCGTCCTGCGCAGTGAGGGCGGAGCATGAGGCGCACGAAGCGCTTCTGTCATGAGACTCGGTCACATGACTAACTCAGCACACACTCATTCTATCACTCAAGACTTTATTCTGCTGTTGTTGTTGAAGATGGCGGAGGACAGGGAACCTGCCGCGCGGCTCGACGCGTCGCACGCGCGCTCCTCGGACCCGGAGGACGGAGAGGATCTGTTCGTCAGCGCCGTGAGCAAGATGGAGGTGAGATGCGATTAAAGACGCTCGCGACGCGCTGCCGACGCGCATCGACACGCCCTGCTGTCACAGCCTCTAATCAATAATCAATGTTCATAATCAGCGAAACATCATCGGCGTGTTTTCTTCCGATTCTGACAGATTTCATTGAATTTCATGAGCGAGTAGAGATGCTGAGCGCGCATGCGCAACACGGGCTACTTCGGCACATCAACACTGCGTCACATGAACGCAGAGACTAGATATTATAAATGAACAAACATTTAGAATATATAGATATGAATAAATCTGTAAAGATTGTTGCGTGTAAAACTGTTCAAGCGATTTCTGATTTGAACTCGCTGCATTTAAAGATTGAAATCTACAGATACATTAAAAGTGCAATGAAATAAACACTTAAAAGTGTGTTTTGGATGTTTTGTAAGTTTCCACTTGTCAGAAAGAAGATGTAATGAAAGGAAGTGCCTGAAAACACAACGGTTTGTGTGTAGTGTCTCATCTTTAAGAATTAGTCATTTATCATCCAAACCCTGTTTTCTTTCTGTCAGCTCTCATACTTTTGGAAATATCATATTTGTCATGTGATGCTGTGCTGGTTTACACTGGTCAGCAGATTTTGAATGACAGGAAGACCTTTCCTTCCACTTCCTGTGGATCCAGTCACGAGTGTATCCTGTGAGCCGAACACGTTTACGACAGGAGAAAGTGTGTGTGACTGTGAACATTAACTTTAATGAGCTGGAGAGTAACCGTGTCACACACACTGATTTACATGTGTTCATCTGTGTGTAGAACTGCTGAGGGACTTCTCATTAATTTCAGCAGCGAGAGCCTCGTTACGGTCCTCAGGTTCAGGTGTTGATCAGGTGTGTTTCTCTCGAAGGCCAGCCCAACATCTCCAGCAGAAACCCTCATCATCAGCAGCTCCAACGGGCCAGAACCAGAACCAGAGCCAGAGGAGATCTTCCTGGACGAGGATCCCGACGACCTCTTCGCTGGTGTGTGTGTGTGTGTGTGTGTGTGATCATAACACTCTCTGTGTTTGTAGACGTGACTCTGACAGTGACTCTTGTTTACATATTCAGAATGTGGAAATTCAGGATTTTACCCTCTAAACGTTTGTGATCAAAAATACTTTGAATAATCAAAGACACATTAAATTGATCAAAAGTGACAGTAAAGACATTTATAATGTTACAAAAGATTATATTTCAAATAAACGCCACCACAGAAATATAAACATTGATAATAATCATAACTGTGTGTTGATCATCAGATCCTCATATTAGAGTGATTTCTGAAGGGTCATGTGACACTGAAGACTGGAGTAATGATGCTGAAAATCACAGGAATAAATGACACTTTACTGTATATTCACATAGAGAACAGATGATTCACATTATAATAATATTCACTGTTTTACTGTATTTATGATGGGATGAACGCAGCTTTGGTGAGCAGGAGAGACTCTTTCAGACGCATTAAGAATATCTTACAGATCTCCAACTTCTGAACTGAACATTTCATTTCTGACCCATCAGACATTAGAGTGAACGTTACTTATGAACGCTCTGAAACAATCTAAAAATGCTAGACGAACATCCAACTAAAATGTTTCATAAAAACGCTCCATAAATAATGTTTATCTAGCGTTTTAAGAGCATTATTGAGTCTGCCGTCAGTGTAAGCTCTGCTCGTGTGCTGTTCTCCTCAGAGGCGACGGAGGAGGTTTCTCTGGACAGTCCCGAACGCCAGCCGATCCTGTCCGACGGCCCGTCTCCCGCCATCACTCCGGTGACGCCCACCGCTACACTGGACCCGCGGGTGTCCGAGGCGTTCGCCCGCTCGCCGGACCAGGTGATACGCAGTGACCACGCCGTGACCCTGCATGAGCTAGCCATGATGCCACTGTGACCCCGCATGAGCTAGCCATGACCCCACCGTGACCCTGCATGAGTTAGCCATGATCCCACCATAACCCGCCCTGACCCCGCATGACTCGCCGTGACCCTGCATGACCCCGCATGAGCTAGCCATGACCCCACCGTGACCCCGCATGAGCTAGCCATGACCCCACCGTGACCCCGCATGAGTCAGCCATGATCCCACCATGACCCCGCATGACCCGCCCTGACCCCGCATGACTCGCCGTGACCCTGCATGACCCCGCATGAGCTAGCCATGCTGCCACTGTGACCCCGCATGACCCCGCATAAGAGCTAGCCATGACCCCACCGTGACCCCGCATGACCCGCCCTGACCTTGCATGACTCCCCGTGACCCTGCATGACCTAGCCATGACCCCGTGACCCCACATGAGCTAGCTTCTGGAGTGACCCCACATGAGCTAGCCATGACCCCGCCGTGACCCCGCCATGATCCCACGTGAGCTAGCCATGACCCCGCCGTGACCCCGCAGGAGCTAGCCATGACCCCGCCATGATCCCACGTGACCCCACCATGACCCTGCCGTGACCCCGCCATGATCCCACATGACCCCGCCGTGACCCCGCAGGAGCTAGCCATGACCCCGCCATGATCCCATGTGACCCCACCATGACCCTGCCGTGACCCCGCCATGATCCCACATGACCCCGCCGTGACCCCGCAGGAGCTAGCCATGACCCCGCCATGACCCCGCCATGATCCCACGTGAGCTAGCCATGACCCCGCCGTGACCCCGCAGGAGCTAGCCATGACCCCGCCATGATCCCACGTGACCCCACCATGACCCTGCCGTGACCCCGCCATGATCCCACATGACCCCGCCGTGACCCCGCAGGAGCTAGCCATGACCCCGCCATGATCCCATGTGACCCCACCATGACCCTGCCGTGACCCCGCCATGATCCCACATGACCCCGCCGTGACCCCGCAGGAGCTAGCCATGACCCCGCCATGACCCCGCTCGAGCTCGTCTGATCTCACACTGTCTCACACAGTCTCTTCTGCTCTCTAGGATGAAGATGAAGAGGAAAACAGGGACACGTTTGACATCCAGATATCGGTGTCGGACCCGGAGAAAGTCGGTAAGGAGCTTTCAGGACGTTTGCGCTTCAGCGTTCGTTGTAAAATCAAGAGACCTGGAAAATAAATCAAACTCTGTCATGAATGTAAAACGGAAGCGGTAAACATGTTTATGACCAATCCAACAGCACAGATCTGGTCAAACACAAATGTTTGGTTTTATATGCATTCTAAAAAACAACCCAATATGGCTGGGTAAATATTGGACAGAACACATGTTGGGCTGATTTAACCCAGCATAATGGGTTGATTCATTTTTACTACAGTAATGGCTTTTTTTAATTCGTACATTATAGATTAACTTAAATCCTCTAAACTTAAAAATACTCCACACCACCACTGGTTTACATGATAATTCCTTTATTTTTGATCATATTTTATATAGTTTTGTATATATAGTGCACATATTTAAGCTCATTTAACAAATGTTAGAAGTAATTCAAGTTTTGTTACACAAAAACTACCCAAACATTGGGTTCCTACGTCTGACCCAGGAGCTGGGTTACATAGAAGATACCCAAACTCTGAGAAAATAACCCAAAAATTAACCCAAAAGACTCAACCCAGGATTTGGACTGAAGAGATAACCCGAGATAAATAATACAGTGATCGTGTGAGAAATGCTCTGATATATTTGAGTGTTTGTTTTCCAGGTGACGGCATGAACGCGTACATGGTGTATAAAGTGTCGACGAAGGTGAGCATGACCTCTGGAGCCTCACCTGAGATGTTCTGGGTCTGCGGTGACTCTGAATCCTGTGTGTGTGTGTGTGTGTGTGTGTGTGTGTAGACCAGCCTGTCCATATTCAGCAGAGACCAGGTGTCCGTCAAGAGGCGCTTCAGTGATTTCCTGGGTTTGCACAGTAAATTAGCCTCCAAGTACATGCACATCGGCTACATCGTGCCTCCGGCTCCAGAGAAGAGCATTGTGGGTAAGTTCTGCACCTTCACTGATGATCACAGAAGCGTCTGATTGGTTCACATTCGTGTGTGTGTTTCAGGGATGACGAAGGTCAAAGTGGGAAAGGAGGACACGTCATCGGTGGAGTTTGTGGAGAAAAGGAGATCTGCGTTGGAAAGGTATTTCAGAGAACTAATACAGAAACATTCAAATATATATATCATTTTAGAATAATATTTTAGTCAATTAAATGCATTAAAAAATACAGTAAAATTAATACAAATAAATATGCAATAAAACATTTAATACATAAATCTTTAAGTAAATATTTATTTATCTTTTAAATTAATAATAATTCATTAAAATAAATAAATGAAATAACTAAAATAGATAAATTGTAAAGTAAATATAAATGTATTAAAATTAAATATATTAAATCTGCTTTGGAAACGTTTATCAAAGATATAATATTGAGAAATAATAAAATAATATTTTAATAGAATATTCTTTAATAGAATATTCTAATTGATATTATAAATATTATAATTTTTTATGAATGTATATATTGAATTATGTTATAAATGTAATATATATGTATATATATATATTATACATTTATAAACTATTATAAATATGAACACTTATTATGAATTTAAAAATAATAGGTAGAGGTATTTCAAAGAATTAATAAATGGATATTTTAATATTTTTATTAATTCACTGTAAAGTAGTTCACTGTAGAGTGTGCGCCCTCTGTAGTTCGCTGAAGAGCGTGCGCCCTCAGTAGTTCACTGAAGAGCGTGCGCCCTCAGTAGTTCGCTGTAGAGCGTGCGCCCTCAGTAGTTCACTGAAGAGTGTGCGCCCTCAGTAGTTCACTGAAGAGCGTGCGCCCTCAGTAGTTCACTGAAGAGCGTGTGCCCTCAGTAGTTCACTGAAGAGTGTGCGCCCTCAGTAGTTCACTGTAGAGCGTGCGCCCTCAGTAGTTCACTGAAGAGTGTGCGCCCTCAGTAGTTCACTGTAGAGCGTGCGCCCTCAGTAGTTCACTGAAGAGTGTGCGCCCTCAGTAGTTCACTGAAGAGTGTGCGCCCTCAGTAGTTCACTGTAGAGCGTGCGCCCTCAGTAGTTCGCTGTAGAGCGTGCGCCCTCAGTAGTTCACTGTAGAGCGTGCGCCCTCAGTAGTTCGCTGTAGAGCGTGCGCCCTCAGTAGTTCGCTGTAGAGCGTGCGCCCTCAGTAGTTTAATGTAGAGCGTGCGCCCTCAGTAGTTCACTGTAGAGTGTGCGCCCTCAGTAGTTCGCTGTAGAGCGTGCGCCCTCAGTAGTTCACTGTAGAGCGTGCGCCCTCAGTAGTTCGCTGTAGAGCGTGCGCCCTCAGTAGTTCGCTGTAGAGCGTGCGCCCTCAGTAGTTCGCTGTAGAGTGTGCGCCCTCAGTAGTTCGCTGTAGAGCGTGCGCCCTCAGTAGTTCGCTGTAGAGCGTGCGCCCTCAGTAGTTCGCTGTAGAGCGTGCGCCCTCAGTAGTTCACTGTAGAGTGCGCGCCCTCAGTAGTTCACTATAGAGTGTGCGCCCTCAGTAGTTCGCTGTAGAGCGTGCGCAATCAGTAGTTCACTGTAGAGTGTGCGCCCTCAGTAGTTCACTGTAGAGTGTGCGCCCTCAGTAGTTCACTGTAGAGTGTGCGCAATCAGTAGTTCACTGTAGAGTGTGCGCCCTCAGTAGTTCACTGTAGAGTGTGCGCAATCAGTAGTTCACTGTAGAGTGTGCGCCCTCAGTAGTTCGCTGTAGAGCGTGCGCAATCAGTAGTTCACTGTAGAGCGTGCGCCCTCAGTAGTTCACTGTAGAGTGTGCGCCCTCAGTAGTTCGCTGTAGAGCGTGCGCAATCAGTAGTTCACTGTAGAGTGTGCGCCCTCAGTAGTTCACTGTAGAGTGTGCGCCCTCAGTAGTTCACTGTAGAGTGTGCGCCCTCAGTAGTTCGCTGTAGAGCGTGCGCAATCAGTAGTTCACTATAGAGTGTGCGCCCTCAGTAGTTCGCTGTAGAGTGTGCACCCTCAGTAGTTCGCTGTAGAGCGTGCGCCCTCAGTAGTTCGCTGTAGAGTGTGCTCCCTCAGTAGTTCACTGTAGAGTGTGCGCCCTCAGTAGTTCACTATAGAGTGTGCGCCCTCAGTAGTTCGCTGTAGAGTGTGCGCCCTCAGTAGTTCGCTGTAGAGTGTGCGCCCTCAGTAGTTCGCTGTAGAGTGTGCGCCCTCAGTAGTTCGCTGTAGAGTGTGCGCCCTCAGTAGTTCGCTGTAGAGTGTGCGCCCTCAGTAGTTCGCTGTAGAGTGTGCGCCCTCAGTAGTTCACTATAGAGTGTGCGCCCTCAGTAGTTCACTGTAGAGTGTGCGCCCTCAGTAGTTCACTATAGAGTGTGCGCCCTCAGTAGTTCGCTGTAGAGTGTGCGCCCTCAGTAGTTCGCTGTAGAGTGTGCGCCCTCAGTAGTTCGCTGTAGAGCGTGCGCCCTCAGTAGTTCACTATAGAGTGTGCGCCCTCAGTAGTTCGCTGTAGAGTGTGCGCCCTCAGTAGTTCACTGTAGAGTGTGCGCCCTCAATAGTTCACTGTAGAGTGTGTGTTCCCTGATTAGGCGTTGAGTTTCTCAGTGTGTGAGTCTCCGTCTCGTGTTGCCGCTCTCCTGCGTTGTAAAGATCACTCGTGTTCGGTGTTTTGTGTCTGAAAGGTTGCGCGGTGAGTATTAGCGGGTGATCATGTGTGCGCGCGGCGTTCGCTGCTGTCACCGCGGCTCGGCTGGTTTTCACAAACTGATGAATCGAATAGAAATTACAGTTCGGTGAAGCGCTGACATTTCTATGGCCTTTTTATCAGGCCGTGGAGTGACGTGAAGGTCAGGTGTGTCTGTTAAAGAACTGGTGCTGATGGACGTGTGTGTGTGTGTGTGTGTGTGCGCGCAGGTATCTGATGAGGACCGTCAAACACCCGGCGCTGCTCAAAGACCCGGACGTCCTGCAGTTTCTGGAGAGTTCAGAGGTACGGACCCGACACACACACACCCCACGAGCTCCTGCTTACTGTACTCTACTGTCATTTATGCTGCGGATCAACAACCATAAATACTAGAAAAAAGTAATAAAATCCTGCACACTACTAGAGTTTCAAAATCACTAAAATATTTTTTTTTGAGTTTGTAGAGAAAACAAGATCTGGTTTTGAAAGATATTTAAATATATATATTTTTTAATTAACAATAATTCATTAAAATTAATTACAATAAGTACATCTGCTTTGGTTTGTTGTTGTAACTGTAATTTATAAAATCTCTTGTAGGGACAATGTTGCAAATTAGCTTTAATACAAGCACTGACGAGCATTAGATGGATATGTTTAATATATCTGTCCCTATTCAAATAAAACATTAAGTTAATTAATTAAATAAATAAATAAAAGTATTTCAAAGAATTAATAAATAAATAATTGAACAGAATACTTGTAATTAATAATAAGTCATTAAAATAAATACAAAATTAATCAAAAGTAATAAAAATAAATCTGCTTTGAAAAAGTATTTAAAATAATTAATTAAATTATTAATAAATGAATATGTTTATAATAATTAATAAATATTACAATATATTTTTAGAAATGATACAAGTAAATCAAAAATGATAAAGATTTCAAATAATTAATGAACAATTAAATGTATATATTTTTCAAAATATTTGTAATTAATCATTTTGAACTAAAATAAATTAATTAATTTAATCAAAATTAATAGATCTGCTTTGGAAATGTATTTAAAGAATAATAAATACATATTAAAATAACTATTTAACAGAATATGTTTAATAAGTAATATTTAATTAAATAAATAAATAAATAAATCTGCTTTGGAAAGGTAGGCTATATCAAATAATTGAGCCTACATATATTGTAACTTTTATTTATTTAATTAATAAATGTATTCCACAATTCTTTGAAAACCCTTTAAAATCAGATTTATTTATATTTATTTGAATTATTTTTTATTTATTTTATTTTAATGAATTGTTATCATTTTATTTAAATATATTGTAAGATTTATTTACTTTATTAATAAATTTAAATAAAAAATCATAATAATTAATTACGAATAAAACACAACAATTTAAATAAATATAAATAAATCTGCTTGTGAAAGGTATTTCAAATTATGAATAAATAAATATCAAAATATTGAACTAAAATAAATAAGTCAAATTAAGTAAAATAAATCTGCTTTTGAAATTTCAGCATTTTAGAGAATTAGCACAGTTAAAGGCCGTTATTAATTATTACTCAAGAGCTGATGCGCTCATAACTCTATGATGTGAAGGTGATGTAGATGTAGATGTAGTTCACACACTTTACTCTGGTACAGGAGTGTGTGTATGTGTGTGTAAGGCAGGACGGGGACGCGCTGAACGCTCCGGCCCGATTGAAAGCTATTTTGCGCGCGGCCCTCTGAGAGTTTTCCACGGTGAAACGTATTAAATTGGACCAGCATTGAAATGTATAGGACTGGAGAAACTCCCGGCGCGCCGGGAAACGCTTCCCGCGGGATCGCATCTGTTAACCGGTTTGTTTGGCCTTATTTGTCATGTTGTGCAGCTGCCGCGCGCGGTTAGCACTCAGGCGCTGAGCGGCGCAGGGATATTGAGGATGGTAAACAAGGCGGCCGACGCTGTCAACAAGATGACAATCAAGATGAATGAAGCGGATGCGGTAAGAGTCTGATTTCTGGACTTGAATAATGAGACGAATTAATGAGCTGCTCTCTGGCTTCAGACGTGTGTGTGTGTGTGTGTGTGTGTGTGTGTGTGTGAGTGTGTGAGAGAGAGGGGTCATGTGACGCATCTGTGCTCTTTATACACTGACTGCGCACTTTAAAATGTTTACAGTGTTGCACATCCATCAGGCCTTCATGGAAATATGGATAATAATCCTGACTCATATACAGCTATTAACTGGAATCCAATTATATATATATATATATATATGCATAAATAAATTGGTTTCAAATTCAGAAAATCGATTAGGATACAATATTATAGATTTGATTTAAATAATCAAAAAAGAAAATGTAATCAAATAAAATGAATATAAGTTCAGTTTAAATAAATAAAATTGTATACATTATAATATACATTATAATATACAAATAATATACATTTTATTTCAATAAATAAATGTAAAAAAAATGTAATAAAATAAAATAATACAAATTTGATTTAAATAAATAAATAAATTAAACTAAACTAAAAATATAAAATTAAATAACTTATATTTGATTTAAATGAATATATGAAGAAATAAATTGGATTCGATGTGTACTGTGAAAAGCGCTTTACAAATAAATGTGAATTGAATTAAAATAAATAAAATGGATAAATTAATGAAAATCTGATTTAAATAAATAAATCAATTCTAATCAAATAGGAAAATCTATTATAATATAAATTTAAATAAATTGTAGTCTAATAAGAAAGTGTATTAAAATAATAACATACAGTACATTTGATTTAAAGAAATTGTAATCAAATAAGAAAATGTTTTAAAATGAAAAAATATATATAAATATGAACTTTTTATCAAACAAGAAAAAAATATTAAAATAAAATGAATATATATGAATTAAAATAAATAAATAGAAATGATTAAAATAATCAATAAAATGTGTTAAAATAAAATGAATATTAATTTGATTTAAATAAATAATACATACTAGTATACATAAGTGTTATAGTGAGTAGAAAAAATAGGCGGTTGTGTGTTGCGGCTATGTGGGTTGTGGCTGAGTTATGGCTGTGTTACGGCTGTGTGTGTTACGGCTGTGTTGCGGCTGTGTGACGGCTGTGTGTGACGCGTCAGCATGGCTTGTAAAGGCTCGTTGGATCATGATTCCTCCTGAAGTGTTTCTGTGTTCCTGAAGTGGTTTGAGGAGAAGCAGCAGCAGTTCGAGAATCTGGACGTCCAGCTCAGAAAGCTTCACGCGAGTGTGGAGTCGCTAGTGTGTCACAGGAAGGGTGAGCGCGTCATAACAACATCACAAGTATTGTTCTGTGAATTATATTAATGGTCAGGAGTTTGGAAAACGCTGTTTTTAATGTTTGTTTGTCTCTGGTCCGCAGAGCTGTCGGTGAACACGGTGTCGTTTGCGAAGAGCTCCGCGATGCTGGGGAACTCTGAGGATCACACGGCTCTGTCGCGAGCGCTGTCCCAGCTGGCCGAGGTGGAGGAGAAGATCGACACGCTGCACCAGGATCAGGCCTGCAACGACTTCTTCATGTTCTCCGAGCTGCTGGGAGATTACGTGCGGCTCATCACCGCCGTCAAGGTGAGCGCGGACACACACACACCGCCGTTCTCACACTACTCTGCATCATACAGCAGTCGCACTTTTATGATGGACACATGCACTTTCCTGGTCATGTGACACGTCATGTGTCTGCAGGGCGTGTTCGACCAGCGAATGAAAACATGGGGCAAATGGCAGGAGGCGGAGATGATGCTCCAGCGGAAGAGAGAAGCCGAAGCCAAACTACAGTACGCCAACAAACCCGACAAACTCCAGCAGGCCAAAGATGAGATCAAGGAGGTACACACACACACACACACACACGACACGATCCTCATGGATACGCATGACTGACATTACCGACACGATCACCCGCAGGCTGTGTCTGATCAGCGGATTCGTTAATGAGCTTCTGCGTAAAAATGCGTCTCAATTCATATACTTATGCACTATGGCAGTTTTATTTATGCACCAAAACCAAAATAAAAGTTTGGAAAACTATTGGCAAAAAGCCTCCAAAATAAAAGTTTGGCTTAACTTGAAGAAATCGTGACAGAAATATTTGAATATTGTTTATTATCTCAAATTATTAATAACAATAACAATACATTATTATCATTGAACCAAAATAGTCTTTTTTCAGTCTTAATTTACAAAGTAAAGTCTGTTGTACAGCACCTTATTTGACAAAAAAACTCTTTTGTTGAAAAAATCAGATCAAAGTGTGATCGTCAATCAGTGGATCTGAGTGAGTGTGTGGAGGCGGGGCTCATTTGCATATTCATAGAGCTGTGCATACTGAATGAGACAAAGGTGTCGAGTTACATTCAAGATATTTTAAGATATAAAGAATTTTTTTTTTTTAAGGAATCATTTTGGTGATCAAAGATGAGTTTTAAAGTATCAAATTATTGACTACAGGGGGTCTTTAAATTAATTAAATTTAAAAGTAATTTAATTTAAAATAAGTTGGAAAGGAGTCATTTTCGGTTTTCGAATTGATATTTCGGACGTTTTGTAGAATAAATAGTGCAAATATTGTGTTAAATTCCAGCAAGAAAGAGTTCAGTGGATGATGCGCGTAATTATCAACAAAAGAAGTCGCAGCTTTAATTGCGTAGCCAAAGTGGTTAATAAATAACGTGATGACAAACAACATTATTACCCTCACAAACTAAAATAATAATAGCAATAAAAAAAAACTAGAATAGACAATGTAAGAATAAAAACAGTGCAATAATTAGTAATTAATGAGGACATAATAGTCAAATATTATTGCACATAAAATGTCTAAATAATACTGTTATTAAAAAAATGATATTATTGCTATATATTTGTGACACAGCTTGAGTTTGTGAGCGGCGCCGGGGATGATGGGAATTATCCCGCATGTTTATTTCCTTCCCTCCCGCCGCCGGTTCATTCATATCTCTACTGTTCCCACGACAGCTGCAAGAGTTCATGACAGTTATTGATTCTTTTAAGCACGAAACATTTTCAGCCTCTTTAATTTCTGCATTTTCCCCGTCACGCCCCACGAAGGAGATCGAGGAGGTAGGACTGTGGCTTTGGTTTCATTTGCTGTCTTCATCATCATCATCATCATCACGCCTGCTCTTTTACACTCTTATATTTGCATCATGCAGATCAAATGCAGACGCTCACGACATGCTTACACACACACGACATCTCTCACTGTAACAGCTGAGTGTGTGTTTAATGTACTTTGGCTGATGTGTTGTGTTGTTTATTTGTAGTTGTAATGCAGGACTCATTATAGATCATTCACTCTCATCCAGAAATGATAATCATGCGCTCACTAGATCCTCTGACCTGATGTGACTGTTTTTCAGCTCTTATTCCTAAAGCATGTCTCGTGTGTGTGTGTGTTTAGTGGGAAGGGAAAGTGCAGCAGGGTGAAAGAGATTTTGAGCAGATCTCTAAAATCATCCGGCGAGAGGTTGGGAGATTCGAGGTGAGTTCAGCCGTCTGTGTGTGTGTGTGTGTGTGTGTGTGTGCTCTCGCCGCTAACACACCAAACGCTTGTTTCTCTTTTTCTCCTCACAGAAAGACAGAGTGAAGGATTTCAAAGTCGTCATCGTTAAATATCTGGAGTCGCTAGTTCACACACAACAGCAGGTACGTGTTGAATAATCTCGACTCCTTCACCAAATGCTGGATTCCTTTTCATCAGCGCATTTCCTTTCATTAGCAAAACCTGTGCCGATTGAAGGAATGAGCAACGGCAGTGAGTTGAAACAGCATTAACTGCACTCTTACACTGTGTCCTGACCAGACGTGACGCCGCGACCGTGATCGTGCACCCGCCCACACACTCTTCTGATTGGCTGATTTTTAGACTGCGCTGCACTTGCAGAGAGACTCCGCCCACACTCTCTTCTGATTAGCTGATTTTTTTTATTGATTTGGCTGCGAGTGCACTCGCAGAGAGACTCCGCCCACACTCTCTTCTGATTGGCTGATTTTTTTATTGATTTGGCTGTGAGTGCGCTTGCAGAGAGACTCCGCCCACACACTCTTCTGATTGGCTGATTTTTACACTGCGCTGCACTTGCAGAAAGACTCCGCCCACACTCTCTTCTGATTGGCTGATTTTTACACTGCGCTGCACTTGCAGAAAGACTCCGCCCACACACTCTTCTGATTGGCTGATTTTTACACTGCGCTGCACTTGCAGAGAGACTCCGCCCACACTCTCTTCTGATTGGCTGATTTTGGATTGATTTGGTCATCTCTGAAAACAGAAAACTGCTTGTCGCTGGAATTACCGCATCACGTCTGGTTAAGGCACTGTGTTAGAATAAAAGTTCAATGTTGTTCTAATATATTGAACTCTAGCGTTCTAGACTCAATTTTATTTTCTATATACGGTAAGGAGAAGACTTACATGATTGCATAATACTTTGTTTAATAGGTTATTCCAATTCTTTCTGGTAATACAGCATGTTTATGAGCTGCTTAATTCATAAAATTGAATCAAAACTAAATGAATTAAAAAAAATTATTTAATTATCCTGTAAATATTCACAATATACATATAGAACCTTTTGTAGGATTTCTGGTGTAAAGGAAATCCTCTCCGGGTTAAAGTGCCCTAAAAACAACATGAGGGTTAAAGGTCACCCAATCAGAGTAAAGAACCGTGTTCTCGTGATCAGAACTATGGAACGGTTCATGTTTTGTTTCTCTTGTCTCTGTGTTTCAGCTTATAAAGTATTGGGAGGCGTTCTTACCGGAAGCCAAAGCGATCGCGTAGCCGGACGACTCGGCTCATCCTCTTCTCTGTTCTCCATTAATGATCCTGCAAGAAAGGCTGCACAGACTTAATCCAACACTAATGATAGCACTACAGTAATAAAAAGCATCTCACTCTCTTCATCCTTTGTTTGGTGTGTCGGTGCGGATGCGCGAGGCGTTAGGCAATGATCCGGCAGGGGAAGGCCTTCTGCCTCTGTCCTCCGTCCTCTCGTTTGTACAGAACGAAGCATTATTATTCTCTTGATCAGTATTTACCAGTATGAATAATAACCGCTGAGCTTCGGGCGGCTCGTGCGCTCTGGACTCGGCTACCCGCGCGAGTCCACCTATACTATATACATATGTATATTTTTTTATTTTGCTTTGTTGCCTGAAATTTTTGAACGTTTCAGTTGATTCATTGTTACAGATTTTTTAATCACAAGTATTTTTTACTCTACAATCCTGTGCAACAATATCTGAACCTTAATAAAGGAATGAATCTGTATCAGAACTCGACGTCATGTTTTTGGATATAGTGAATATTCGTTTTTCTAGTTCTGCTCTAAAATGTATTTTTTTTATTTGAAAGCTTGCTTCTTTCATGGAACAAAAAATAAACAAGGCAATTGTGATTTTTTTTTTAAACTAAAAATTCATGTTTAAATTTCACAATTTTCACTTTTTTCTCACTATTGCAAGTTGATATCCCACAATTCAAGTGTTTTCTCGCGAATTGCGAGTTTATATCCCCAATTGAGATGTTTTCTCGAAATTGTGAGCTTATATACCACAATTCTGACTTTTTATTGTAAATGCGAGTTTATATCCCACAATTCAGATGTTTTCTCGTAATAGCAAGCTTATATACCACAATTCGGACTTTTTCTCACAATTGAGAGTTTCTATCCCACAATTCTGACTTTTTATCGTAATTGCGAGTTTCTATCCCACAATTCAGGTGTTTTCTCGTAATTGCGAGTTTGTCCCACAATTCTGACTTTTTCTCGCAATTGCGAGTTTAAATCCCTCAATTCTGACTTTTTATTGTAATTGCGAGTTTCTATTCCAGAATTCAGGTATTTTCTCGTAATTGTGAGTTTATGTCCCACAATTCAGCCGTTTTCTCGCAATTATGAGTTTATATCCCACAACTTTGACTTTTTATCGTAATTGCGAGTTTATATCCCACAACTTTGACTTTTTATCGTAATTGCGAGTTTATATCCCACCATTCTGACTTTTTCTCGCAATTGCGAGTTTAAATCCCTCAATTCTGACTTTTTATCGTAATTGCGAGTTTATATCCCACAATTCTGACTTTTTCTTGCAATTGCGAGTTTATATCCCACAATTCAGATGTTTTCTCATAATAGCAAGTTTATATACCACAATTCTGACTTTTTCTCGCAATTATGAGTTTAAATCCCTCAATTCTAACTTTTTATCGTAATTGCGAGTTTCTATCCCAGAATTCAGGTGTTTTCTCGTAATTGTGAGTTTATATCCCACAACTTTGACTTTTTATCGTAATTGCGAATTTATATCCCACAATTCTGACTTTTTCTCGCAATCGAGAGTTAATATCTCGCAAATCAGACTTTTTTTTTCTTGCAACTTGTCTATTTCAAAACAAGCTTCCATATCACTCCTGATTGGCTTAATCTAAACATGTATTTCTTGGTCTCTTTCAGAGAGAGACCAGCTCCTCTTAAGAAAAGAAATGTTCATTTAACGTTGACTTTTTCAGAGCAGAAGCAGCAGTCGATCTTGTGAAGTGTCTTCAGGATGTCACATCGTTGCTTAAACTCACTTAAACAGAGAAATAAAAGAAACCGTGTTCTTGACAGGCCCGCCGAGCATCTCACCGCTCTGCATATACGTCAAAAACCCCCGCGCCCGTCCTGGGTTCGGCCCGTCATATTGGCAAGCTGTCATGGCGCCGTCGCATTATGAGCTGCATCTTTGAGGAAGATGATTATGAAGGCTGTCTGTGTGCGTCTGTAGGGCAGATCCATTACTCTTCTGAATGTCTGATGCTGTAACGTTACCGGCAGGTGTTTCTGATAGTGGAGGTTAGTGTCTGTCTGTGGGCGATTCCCTCAAAAATATCGGAGCAAAAAACATTGTGCATAAAGAAAATGAATCCTATTTTTAGGATCATTAAGGGTTGTTGCACATTGCCATGGTGTTCTTGGACCTTAAACATATTTCCCCACCAATTTCACGTTTATGTAGGAGACACGAAGGTAAATAGTTATTCGCAATTGAGAGTTTACATCCCACGTTTCAGGTGTTTTCAAGGGATGTCTCATTCACATTTGTGTTATCAGCTCAATACAGACTGCAGTCTGTGAGAATAAGGATAACTGTCTGCAAAGCCCTCTGCAACTTCACAGTTCCTACTACTGATCACCGTTTTACATTAATAGTTTGGAGTGAAGCATACGTACAATTGGTAAGTGACAAGGTTTTATGGACTTATAGAACTTATACGCAAGTTGATTGAGTTACAGTCTTACCTGGAGATTCAACCAGATATAATAGTCTGAAAACGACACCTCCGGCCATTTGATTGGGTCATTGACCCAGTTTTTAATTAAGTAAGGGTAATCATAACCTATTACAGTTCATTTTGCAATGTACCATTTCCGGTCGGCAGGCATCAATGACTCGCAATGGGCTATATGCACGCATAAGTTCCGCATTTGACGTAAGGATGCTCGTCCATTTCCGGTTGTGTAGATTAAAGCGGAGGAGAACCGGAGAAAACGGGATTATGGCAGAGTCTTCAATATTTACTGTCCTCCCGTCTTTGAAACGAAACGTACATACGTTTAGATGTAATTTTATATATGTTTATTTAATATAATTTTAAAAAGAAGCAAAAACACAACGAGGGGTGTCTGTTTTATCTGTTTTTGTGACTAACGTTTCATTAGTATAACCATTAAGTATAAAATTCAATATAAATTCTCGGTATTGCATTGGACTCTATGGGTGCTTCTCAATATCCCTCCTCGTCTCCTCGCTCCTCCGTCCTCCCTCCTATGACCCGGAAACCGATCGAGCTCAGCCATCTTGAAGGACATCTCAATTCTCTAATTGCACCGTGAGGAGTCGAGGATCGAGGAGATAGGAGGCTTTCTGAGGAGTCATAAGCGAGGATACACAGGTGCATCCTACGCGGAACTGTTATACTGACTAAACGTGACGCACGTGTCAATTCTCCTCCCCCTTCACATCGGTCACAATCATTTTAATTTATACTTTACCTTTGCAGTTTATATAAACCACACATCTCAAATATTTCAACAGTATAGCCTATCTTTATTATTATGAATTTATTAAATAACCAAACTTCAACATAAGGGCAGATCCTTTTAGCGCTGCTGATGACACTGTGGAGTGACGCTCGAGTGATCAAGTATTCCAATGGATATAAAAAAGCTTTTATTCGATTCCTCTGTCCTCCTTTCCTCGCTTCCTTCCCTCGCGTCCTACAGGGGGTGGAGCTGAGACGCAAGGAAAGGAAGCAAGGAAAGGAAACGAGGATGCACAAATAAGAAATGAGAAGCACCCTATGATCGGCGGAAGTTATCGAGCATCCTTAATCCTTCACCGGAAATAACGCCGTGCATAGAGCCCATATCTGTGCAATATGACATTTTTGACATTCAAATACATACGATGGTCGCGGTACTTTCCCCCACGCCGACCACGCCCCCCAACTATGACGCATTGCCGACTGTATTGGACGTCATTTGCCCATAGCCGGAAATACGCGTCATTAATCCGAAAGTCGGCCATTTTGGAGGCACAGAACATAAACAATGCCATTGAACTGAACGGACTCGTAAATTTGTCTGATTATTTCTGCTGAAAAATGGTCGAGATTTGGTCTGTACTAATCGGTCGCATCGGGAAAATACCTTTCGTGTTCTATAGACTGCCAAAAGTTAAAGAGAAGAGTGCAAAAAACTGATGAAAGAAGGCGTTTGCAATAGAGATGTTTTTTTATTTCATTTTATTTCACTTAGTTTATTGAGCTCCAGATGATTGAATATGCACATTAAAAACAGCCATATTTCTGCCACATAAGAAAAAAATTATGGTTTTATAAATCATAAATAATTATGAAATAAGTCGAAATGAGGATATAGACCTACTTAATCAAAATGATTATTTTAACAGTCACAATTATGACAGAATTCGAAATAATGACAAACCAAATTACAATTAAAATTACTTGTTTTATATTTTTAAGTCATCCCTTCCAACCTGAATAAACACCTGAACATCTTTATTTGCATACTATGTCATAATTGAGCTGTTTATTTCACAATTTGATTAACCAAACCATTATGTTGCGCAAATGGGCTTCCGTATGAAGATTGAGAAACGGCGGGAAGGTTTTCCGCGACCGCGCTTCTGTTGGCGACTCACTGACTGACTTCTGTGGGAAACAAAAGAAGATATTATTTGGATGAATGTTTGGCTGTTTTTGGTCCTCACAGTGAAAGGACAGGGTTTGAACGAGGTGAGTAAATCATAACAGAATAGTCATTTTTTAACGAACTGTTGTTTTTAAGAACATAGTCGTGAATGTTTACTGAACAAGTCTCATGAACATTTTGTGACAGTTGGCCAAAGTGCTTGTTTGTGTTGTAATAATAAACCGCTAATTTAATATCTAATGCTAAAAACAAAGGCTGATTGGGTTTGAGAAGAGACTGTAGGTCGTTTGTTAGTATTTTTAGACTCGTAGTGTCTATAAACCGTGACTAAAATACATTTAACTCCCAGTTAAGATTATTGATTGTGTTTTTATAAAACTTAATGTTTTGTCAATGATAACATGATGACCATTTTGTGAGGGACGTAAATTTCTATAAATAAAAGGCAAATAATTGACACTGAGGTATTAAAGACGCCCTCTAAATATAATAATCATCTACACACGCTAGCGCCCCCTGCAGGTCAGAGGATGTACTGAATATTTAAATCGCATTTAAATTCAGATCAAATGGCCCTTAAATCTTCTGCATTGGAGGAGAAGCTCGAAATTCAGGCACACTTGTAGCAAACACACACACACACACACACACATTTAAACACAACTGATAAACTGTTGTCTGGTTTTTATTTATCGTATCTGCAATAGCAGTGTTATGTTGTGTTATGGTCAGAATACAGTGACCTTACTTGATCAAGCGCACCGCAGGCCTTCAGATAAGAGGAGCAATAGAAGAGCCAATGAAGAGAGCGGCCTGTAATTATTTGTGTGCTGTCAGGAGAAGGGCCTCGGGACCCCGTGATTCAAATCTGGAGCCGAGAGCAACAAATATCAGGCCATGCTCGCGACACCGATGAAATTACACCAGTTTGTCACGAACGCCAGACCGTAAACAATATCATCTTGCAAATGTGAGTCTCAGTTCTCGGTGAAACATGGGATGAAAGTCTCTTAGTGCTGTAATAACTGCAAATGAAATATATGATCCTTTTTTTATATTTCCTCTCTATGTATTTATTTAGGTACAGATATATATCGCACAAGCTTTTATGTCTCCTATTCCATGATTTTATAATAATTAAATTAACCGTGACTGTGATCTCACAATTAATTGCATCCAGAATAAAAGTGTTGTATGTTGTTTTGTATATATAAATACACACAGATGTATATATTTTAGAGAAATGTGTTATTTATATTAAAAAAAATTCTATTTATATATTATATAAATATACAAATACATGCAAAAATTTCTCAAAAATATACATACGTGTGTGTGTGTGTGTGTTTCTAAATAAAAAATAATTACACAGCACACACACGCATATATTTTATGTAAACACAAACTTTTATTTTGGATGTGATTAATCACGATCAATCGTTGCACAGCACTACTAAAATTACGTTTCCTTTTTTGTTTTGTTTAGGAGTGCCGGCGCGGCCGTTTGAGGAACGGCTCCACATGCGCGATTCCTGATTTGGCAAATTTGAAGTTCACCGGCGCGTTGGCAAGCGGCGCGATAAGGCTGGTGTTAATTCATTTCTCTTATCAGTTTGTGATGGTTCTTTATAATCCAATGCCTGCTCATTTTCAGCGGCAGGAGGAATGATTTGTGCGGCCGGACCTTCGTGTGTGTGTGTGTGTGTCTCTCGTGAGGGTCAGAGCAGATGAAGCTGCAGTGTATCAGATGTGGAGTGTGTGGCGTTCAGTGTGGATAAACACGGGTGACTATTAAACCCTGTTCCGGGTGTGTTGAGTATCAGGGTCGTGACTAACAGTGTGAAGCGCTGAGCAAACACACTCCACGCCTCAGGCTGATGCGCACGCTTGTGGACAACACAAGAAACAAATAACAGAGGTCATTCGGACTTTCCGTCTCGCAATTCTGACTTTATTCTTGCAATTCTGACTTTTATAACTCGCAATTCTGACTTTCCTGCAAATTCAGAGTTTATAACTAGCCATTCTGAATTTATTTCTCGCAATTCTGATGTTATTTCAATTCTGACTTTATTTTAATTCTGACCTTTATTTCTTGCAATTCTGAATTTTTCAATTCTGACTTTATTTCAATTCTGACTTTCTAACTCGCAATTCTGACTTTACTGCAAATTCAGAGTTTCTAACTCGCAATTCTGAATTTATTTCTTGCAATTCTGACTTTCAATTCTGACTTTTTAACTTGCAATTCTGACTTTACTGCAAATTCAGAGTTTATAACTAGCAATTCTGACTTTATTTTAATTCTGACTATTTCTTGCAATTCTGAATTTTTCAATTCTGACTTTATTTAAATTCTGACTATTTCTTGCAATTCAGAATTTTTCAATTCTGACTTTATTTAAATTCTGACTTTATAACTCGCAATTCTGACTTTACTGGAAATTAAGAGTATATAACTAGCAATTCTGACTTTATTTCTTGCAATTCTGACTTTTTCAGTTCTGATTTTATTTCTTGCAATTCTGACTTTTTTTAATTCTGACTTATTTTTCACAATTCTGACTTTATTTCTCACAATTCTGACTTTTTCAATTCTGACTTTATAACTTGCAATTCTGACTTTACTGCAAATTCAGAGTTTATAACTAGCAATTCTGACTTTATTTTAATTCTGACTTTATTTCTTGCAATTCTGAATTTTTCGATTCTGACTTTATTTCAATTCTGACTTTATAACTCACAATTCTGACTTTATTTCTCGCAATTCTGACTTTTTCCATTCTGACTATATCTTGCAATTCTTACTTTATTCTTGCAATTCTGACTTTCCCGCAAATTCAGAGTTTATAACTTGCAATTCTGACACTTTTTCTTTCTCAGAATTGAGAGATATAACTCTGAATTTTGAGATATAAAGTCTGATTTTGCAAGAAATAAACTTGCAATTGTGAGAAAAAAAGTCAGGATTGTGATAAAAAGATGAAATGACCTTTTTAATCGTGTATTCCTTGGTATAATCAAGTCCAGTCAGGTTCATTCCTACAGCGCTGTATACAGTAGAGATTGTTCACAGTAATAAACAGAATCAATGATGCAAACTTGCTCAAATATGAGTGTGATTCGGATTGGTCTGTAAGAAGGCATTATTCAGACCCGTTTAGTTTCCGCCGCAAACTGGCCTTGTGTGTGAGTGTGAGTGTGTGTGTGCACGCACTGCTCGGGTAATTGCGTATTTGCATGCATTAGCGCTCTTTAATAGAGGCAGTTGTGCCCTCGCCTGATTTCAATGTTTCTGAAAAATATTGATCTCCACTAATTGACTTTCTGTCTGAGGCCTAATGATTAAACTCAAACTGCAACCTTTGCTTTGAATTTGTGAAGTCCCGCGGGGCCCTTTAAGCAAACTCAGGGAATATGACCACGGGACGCTCATAAACGCTCATGGAAAACTGCCTTAAGACGTCAGACGAGCTTTACTGGAGCCGAAGGAAGAAGAGAAGTGTGGATAATCCGAGTCTCTCTCCGACTGAGGACGATCTCACGGACACGAGCGTTACTGTACATTTAGGCGCCGCTGGACGCATCGACCGCTCATTTGCATACATAAATCTATTGGCGATGTGACATTCATCAATGAATCTCCAGCCACACACAAGGCTGCTGACTCGCGCGCACTGCATTATCATACGAGACGAGCCTTTAATGAACTCTGACAGCCGCTGTCACATGATGTTTATGGCATCTGCAGTACGGCCTCGCTTTCAGAAAAACATGACCACACGAACAAACGTTCGTTATTAATACGCTATTAAAATCAAAGGTTGTATTTGTTAGTGAACTAACATGAACAGCAGCATTTTTATTAACAAACATTAACACAGATTATTAATAAATACTGTAACAAATGAACTGCTCATTGTTAGTTCATACATTAATGTGTGTTACCAATGTAACAAGTTCCAGAACGTTCATAAGGAACATTCCCGTAATGTTTGATGAATCACACAATGGAACCTTTCCGGAACGTTCTTTAAAGTTGAGGAGATAACGTTTTCATACCTTAATGGAAAGTGTTTTTGAATACATTTTTGGTTTATCTGGGAAGCATTTCATAAATATTATTTTAGAAGTTATACGTCGTTCATGGACGTTTTTTAAATGTTGCAACTTGTTTCAGAGAACATTACATGTAGCGTTGATAATGTTTGAAGAATGATACACTGTTTCCTTAACGTTCTTTATTGTTTAAAGCAAACTGGACGTTTAGAATGTTGAGAAAATGACGTAGTTTTTTGAATATATTTGTTTGTTCATTACATCGTTCCATCGGTCGGTCCGGATGTCCTAAAGCAAGTCCTGAGTCTCTCTCTCTCTCTCTCCAGGCCTGCGACCCGGACTGTAATTTATGGACATGAAGCGCTTTAGCTTTGATTCAACAGCTGATGAGAGACTCCTGGCGTTTCTTTTGTTGTGTTGTGCTAAAGGTCACAATGCAGTGGGAATTCATTTAATTGTGAGACGGCGAAACGCTGGCAGTGTCAAATGACTTTGGCCACCAGTTCTTCCCATTTCATTAGCTGGCTGTTTTCCAATCGCTCACCCCGTAAATGTGTCGTGACACGCCGGCGTTTAGTATGCAAGAGATTATGAATGACCGCAGAGAGAAGTTAATAGCCACGATGAGACCCATCAACATCTTCAGCAGCCAATCAGCAGGTCTTTAGCGGCTCAGAAACACACGCGCGACGTAATGGAGTTATAACCTCTGTTAGCTATAACCTCGTCTGCTCGGCTGAATAGTGTTACGCTGATCAATAAGCAGTTTTCTGTGGCCTTTCGATGGTGTCACTCGTCATTGGAGAATGTAAATGCGTGTCAGAAACTAGCCTGACAGTTTCCCTTCGCTACGCTACCAACAGAGACTGAACCCGTCAGCAATAACCATGATTCCACGAACACATTCACAGATTACAGGTTTGATTCACAGGTTTGAGCACGAGTATCTAAGCGGATATAATGAAGTTGTTGCCCGTATATGGCTCTAATATTAAATTCAATGATTTGAAACTCATCTTTTATCACCCAAATGACGTATTTTAATGTATTTTCCCTGCTTACAAACTCCACGCTTTACACACTATCTAGGCGACCAGCTCGAGTGTGAGGGTTAAAGGTTATTTATTTAAATTAATATCCGCTTTGGCGACATTCCAGACTTCTTCTTCTTTCTGGTTAATTAAGTGCATCATCCACTGATCTCTTTCTATTTATTCTACTAAATCCCCGAAATGTCAATTCAGAAACTGAAAACTTATTTTAAAATAGTTTTTTTTTACTTTTAAATTAATTTAATACATTTATAGTCTCCCTGTCGTCA
This sequence comes from Pimephales promelas, assembly GCF_988280905.1. Lineage (NCBI taxonomy): Eukaryota > Metazoa > Chordata > Actinopteri > Cypriniformes > Leuciscidae > Pimephales > Pimephales promelas. The sequence goes on along the minus strand of NC_142782.1, from coordinate 35,706,520 downwards.
ATCTTTGATCACCAAAATTATATATTTAAATGTTTTTTCCTTAAAATATCTTGAATGTAACTCGACACCCTCGCCTCATTTAGAATGCGTGGTTCTATGAATATGCAAATGAGCCCCGCCTCCACGCACTCACTCACTAAGCAGGAAATACATGATGAATTTACACAATAGTTCGTCTTAAAGCGTATTAAACACACCACATACACACAACATTAAAAACTGGAGTTTAACATTTGCTTTTAGTCCTTCATGAATTTGGATTACAACACAAATAATATTCCAAAGCATTAAATTGTAATGACCCTGATGCTTATGTTAACCTTTGACCTGTTCTGTAAACTCCTTTATTGACGTCCTCAATGACACAGCAGCTCGCACACGCTGAACAGAAATTGATTATTATCATTAGGGAGAGTCATAATTTAAAGTAGTTGTGACGCGAGGAAAGCAGAGTTATATTTATCTTTATTTATTCATCCGCTTTGATTCGTGTTGTTTACCAGCGCGAGTCTCAGAGAAATCCCCCAGAATCCCACAGCCGCGGCACATCTGCTCTCCGGCAAACAACTTCTTCGGCTTATTAAGATTTCAAAGATACAAACCGAGTTCAGTAATTGCTTTCTTGAATCTGCCTTTAATAATTACACGTGGAAAAGCAGCAGTGAAAATTAGAAAGGCAGAGACTAATGGAAAACTAGATTTTTTCACTGAATTAGAGAGCAGGACGATCCATATATTGACAATCCATCAAGATGAACGAGATCAGGAAAAGTGTTTCGGACTGTCCGGGAACAGGAGGCAAACTGGGTGTGATGCAGCGTGGCACGAGTGCGCCGGGGATTCTGGGAGAAAAGAGAGAAACCAGACCGAAGCGTCACATGACTGTCTGACATCATCAGACGTGCGTTATTGAACATTAGTTTGAGTCAGAAATCTCTTCAGCAGTTTCACACACACCAAACTTTACAGTTTTATTCATTTTTATATTCTAAAGTTTTGTTCATATGATTAATGCAACATTTTACTCCTAAAAACATATCAAGGATTTTTTTTCGATTTATGGAGTTTATTAAAAACTCTCATATGCAAAATCCTGGGTTGAGTCTTTTGCGTCAATGCTTTGGGTTATTTTCTCCGTGTTTGTGTAGTTTCTATGTTACCCAGCTCCTGGGTCAGGTCAGGTGTAACAACCCAATGATTGGGTAGTTTTTGTGCAACACTTCTAAATGTTTAATCTTTACATCTAATATTTGTCAAACAAGCTTAAATGTATACAATATACATGCAAAATTATATAAAATATGCTATACAGTAAAATATGATAAACATAATGAATTATCATGCAAACCAGTTAGAAACATTAGAGGATTTAAGTTAATCTGTTAACATTTATTAATGTATGAAGTTAAAAAAAGGATATTAGTGTAGTAAAAATGAATCAATCCAGTACGCTGGGTTGTGTTGTGTCCTATATGTAACCCATGTTGGGTTGTTTTTAACCCAGTGTTTTTTAGTGTGTGTCGACAAAATCAAACTCGAATTTTGAACCTGCTTTATCCAATGTTCAGATTTCTGTTCTGGAAATGAATGCAAATGACTGCATATTTAATTAGATAGTGCCTCATTTGCATATTCAGACAGTGCTTTTCTGAGAACTTGTAGATTTCTCCAAACCCTGTTCACCTGTAGTGTCTTGCCTTAAAGAAATGAAATATTGATGTGAGTGGAATTACATGCATGGATAAAGCTCAATTGTATGTTTACAGTCTCAATCAGGATTATGAAACGGCGCAGGAACGCTTCTCTCCGGACGTCTGATCCGCTCCCTAAACCCGCCACACATCTTCACACACACATCCACGTCGCTGTTGCGTTCCCCCGCTTGACACAAAGGTACAAATTACAAGATTATGATGTATCATGTATTCGCAAAAGTCTCTTTGTTTGGGAGAAAAATCAATAGCGGAGCTCCTGGAGCGGCTCTTCCCGGGCTTTACGTTTCCGGATAGGACGAGTCCAGAATTGCTGATTCTACATTTAGAATGACAGTGATTCATATGGTGCTGCTGTCTGGTTATCCGGCTAACTTATACCTGAGGGTCTCCAGCTGACATTTCATCTACAACTTTGGGAAAGGTTAAGGGCCGCGGGGCTGCGAGCCGCTGCAAACCTTTAGCATCGGCTTATTTTTAGACTCGGAGTGAAAAACTCTGCTTTGTTTGGATGGTCCGCCTCCCGAGGGCCGATGAGTAATTTAGCCGCTGTGTTTTACAGGAGAGGTAAACAGGTAAAGTTGTTGAACCAGAGAAAGACCTGTTTCTGTGTGAAGATCACGGGGAAAAACACACACCAATAATGAGATGCGTTTCACGCCCATACGAAATGTAAAAAGGTGCACTTTAATTTTTTTATGAATTATTTATTTATATATATACCCTGCAAACGAATTTTTAAGATTTAATGTTTTGTGTAGAATACTCAATTTTGTTTGCAATTTGTATCAATTTGTTTTCATATAATACATTTCTCAGATTTTGTTTTTCTTATTAATTAATTAATTTTTTACACAGTTTTACTCTCATACAAATGTTGTCATTTATGTCAAATATGGAAGTTAGCGATAGACGGTTGATCTTGATTTCTCAGTGTAGTTTGGCGTATAGAGTTTATACAGACGAGGGAATCCGTTACGGTTGGTTTGTTGTTAATTAAGGATAAAAACGTGTCTTATAAATAATGTCTGGCTTTTGCTGAAACTTTACACACACAAATGTACATTTTTCAATATTCGTTACAACAAAAAAATTTAATTCAGAACTATTTAAACTACCACCTTAAATTCAACTTTGTTATTACACTTGAAAATAATTCAAATTTACAAATTCAAATCATTTTGTCATATTAATAGCTCCATATGAGTGTGTGTTAGGCTGCTATCAGACAAACGCACGGATGCTAGGCTCTAACGCTTGATGTTTAAACTGACAGGACTTTAAAACACTTGCAAATGATAAACTTCCACTCCATGACGGGTAAACTTTGCAATTAATCATCGAATCACATGCGCTCCGAACCGAAACCGATCAACTAAGATCCGTATATTTAGCGGATACGCACATGGCGATACCGATGCTAAAACGTTATGTCGCGCTGCTCTGATCACGAGTGCTATCTGAAATGGAGAACTCCAGTTGCAAGTAAACGAGTCCGTGTCCTCAAATATTTTGGCACTCTGGTGCGTTTTCTGGTGCGCATCGTTCACTTTTACCGTACACACACACACACACGCTAAAGAGGAATAAAAAATAAAATTGGTGACCATAAAGGTTGGAGTTTTCCTCATTTTTTAAATCAGGGCATTAAGATCAATTTCCAAAAGATTTTTTTATTCCTCTCTTTAGTCAGCTTTAGCGTGTGTGTGTGTGTGTGTGTGTGTGTGTGTGTGTGTGTGTGTGCGCACCGCTTCACTCCACATGTTGCAGGCGATGAGCACTGAGGTCTGGTGTGTATTCAGTCTTCGTGTGTGTTGAATCGCACATATTAAAGAGGAAGTGAATGGTGTTTCCCCTCCCCCGCGCTTGACCTCTGACCCCAGGACGCCTGCGCCGCATGTGTTTGGGTTGTAATTAGGGTGTCCAGTGCACCTGATGTTGACCTCGCTCTCGCTGCGGGATGATCAGTGTCTCAGACCTGCTGAGTGTGTGTGTGTGTGTGTGTGTGTGTGTGTGTGCTTTCATTGCTCCCAGAAACACAGTTACAGCCTCTAAACACGATTGTTGCGTGTTCTGAAGAACAGGGTCATTCCACAGTGTATTGGAGTCTCTCCTGCTCACCAAAGCTGCGTTTATCTGATCATAAATACAGTAAAACAGTGAAATATTATTATAATGTGAATCATCTGTTCTCTATGTGAATATACAGTAAAGTGTAATTTATTCCTGTGATTTCCAGCATCATTACTCCAGTCTTCAGTGTCACATGACCCTTCAGAAATCACTCTAATATGAGGATCTGATGCTCTAAACGCAGTTATGATTTTTATTACTGTTTTACTGTATTGTAAGCGCAGCTGTGATGAGCAGAAGAGACTCGTTCCGTTAATGATAAGCGCTGTGGTTTTAAACGCTCGAGCTCGTTAAAGCAGGATGGGTTCTGATTGGCTGTCAGTGTTTTGATTCTTCATTATCTGGGGGAAAATCTCTCTGAAAGTGTTCGTTCCTCTGTGCCGTTATAGTTGAGGACTGCTCCGAATGATTTATAAAACTATATCGATTATAGTTATCAATGTGAACGGGACTTAACCAGAAGCGGTTTCACTCCGTTTTACAGTCAAACCAGCTTGAGTGTCAAATGTCAGCTTGAGATTGACCTCCGACCCTTCTCCGGCAGAGTAGCGGTGTGTGAGTCCGCACCCTGACAGTGTTTGGCCTGAGGATCGCTCGCCCTCGCCGTGTTCATCTCACTGGCTCGTCACACACACACATGTTCTGATGCAAAACACACTCTACAACCCGTTACACACACTTCCTGTGTTCGCTGTACAGTTAATGTCATCGCCTCGCACTGAGAGAGTGAGTGTGTGTGTGAGCGTGAGAGAGTGTGTGTGTGTGTGTGTTTGAGAGAGTGTGTGTGTGTGTGTTGTGCCGCTAGCGGTGAGGTTTCCTCTAGTTTTTCTTCTTCATTAAGTGCGCTCTGAAGAGTGTTAAATAATATTAATGACCGGCAGAGTCGTTAGTCGCCTGGCGTTGCGCGGCTCAAGTGATTTTATCGATCCGTCGAGATGCGGCTCCGAACGGCAGATTATTCCGGCTCTGATATTATCAGCAGCTTAAATAAGTTGATTAGCAGAAGCGCTATCTTTAAATAGATCTAGATGATGATGTTGATTGGGTGGAGCAGGACGCCATCCATCTTTTTGATCTGCTAATAACTGGAATCCATCACTGCTCTCCTGAGCCCACAGGTTTAGCAGAACCGGCCCGCGAATGTAGGACACGACCCGTTATCAGCTTCTGGAGGACCGAGAGCTGAGCTAGCAGGAGCCAGACCACTCTACCAGTGAGTGTGTGTGTGAGAGTGTGTGAGTGAGTGAGTGAGTTTGAGTGTGTGTGTGAGTGTGACGTGAGTGTGTGAGTGAGTGTGTGAGTTTGAGTGTGAGACTGAGTGTGAGTGAGTGAGTGTGTGTGTGAGTGAGTGAGTGTGTGTGTGTGAGACTGTGAGTGTGTGAGTGAGTGAGTGTGAGTGAGTGAGTGAGTGAGTGAGTGAGTGAGTGAGTGAGTGAGACTGTGAGTGAGTGAGGGAGTGTTTGAGTGAGTGGGAGTGAGAGACTGTGAGTGTGTGAGTGAATGAGTGTTTGAGTGAGTTTGAGTGTGAGAGTGTGTGAGTATGAGTGAATGTGTGATTGGCTGTGTGTGTGAGTGTGAGAGATAGAGTGAATGTGAGTGACAGTGTGTGTGTGTGTGAGTGAGTGAGTGTGAGACTGAGAGTGTGTGAAAGTGAGTGTGTTTGAGACTGAGTGTGTGAGTGTGTGTGTGCGTAAGAGAGAGAGAGAGTTTGAGTGTGTGTGTGTGTGTTTTACTGCTTTAGTTTTGTGTGTGTGTGTGTGTGTGTGTAAGAGAGAGAGAGAGTTTGAGTGTGTGTGTGTGTGTGTGTTTTACTGCTTTAGTTTTGTGTGTGTGTGTGTGTGTGTGTGTGTGTGAGATAGAGAGAGAGAGTGTGTGTATGTGTGTGTCAGCTTCTCTTTGAGGTTACACACACATTGTTTTCACGGCCAATAAATTGCTGATATTCAGTATTTCAAGCTAATCAATAGTTGCATATGCTAATTAAACTATTGATTAGCTTGAAATACTAATGCTAAGGCTAATATGTGAATTATATCATATACATTTCTTCTGTATTATACTGGAGTCTGTCTGGGAGTAACCAGTGTAACCAGTCCATTAACATGCAAAGACCGACTTAAACATTCAGTGTTCAGATATTAATATTCCACATGTGTGTCTAAAACTAAAACAGGACAGAATATGAAAAGGCATATGATATACTGCACTTCTCAAAGGTCATGTAAACGTTTGTGAATTATTAATTATGCATGAACACACATGATGAGCTAGAGCGGGATTAAGCCGTCTGTAATTTTAATATTGAACTGCAACAGGTTTGATGGTCCTGATATGGACAGTCACACACGTGTGCTCCTCGCGTCAGAAACGCCGCGCTGGAAATGAATGAGAGTTTCCTCTAGTGGAAGTGTGTGGAACTGCAGCCGAACACACACACACACACACACACACGCAAACACACACACACACACACACACACACACACACGCAAACACACACACACACACACACACACACACGCAAACACACACACACACACACGCAAACACACACACACACACTGAACGCTCGTTTACTGAGAGATCGGCTCACATGCGGAACACACACTGGTGAAGACTTACGGCTGCGATTTATCATAGTTTTAGAGTAAAACATGTTTTTGAAAATATATATTTCATATAAAAATGTAACATTTTTCATAATAGTAACTGTATAATTCTGTAACTTTTTAAAGTTCTCTTTTTAAATATTTGTTCAGGTCAGCAATAATCTGCCGAGCGTCGTGTTTGAGAAGAGGTATAACTTCAGTCTGTTCAAGATTTACCAGTTTAAGTTGGAAAAATGTAATTTTCAGGTCTATGCTCAAAACGTGAATAAATGGATTAAAAAAACAGTGTAAATATAATAAAATCCCCCTAAAATACAAAATATTACATTATAAAATCTTTTCATTGACCAAAAACCTCAACAGCATTTGGTCATTTTTGATTGCCCTTACGAAAAAGAAGTATATTTCAAGTTCATTTTATGTAGTATACTTAAGTAATGTTCAAGTATATTTTTATGTATACATTATGTAGTAAGTATACTAATGTCACTATGTACTAGTAGTAAACTTGTAAGTGTACTATTTTAATACCGCTTGGGACTAAATTGGCCCACTTTTAGTACATAAAAGTATATGTTTAAGTGTACTATAAGTGTAACCGTAAGTGCACAACTAGTTCATAATTATGTATCTCATGTGTACTGCAAGTGAATTTATGGGTATACTAGTAGTTTACTTTTTTACTGTAATACAAGTATACTTTGAATACTTAATTATACTTTTAAGTATTTCTGGATCAAAAGATTGAGTACAAGAACAGGACAAATACTTGCTTTTCTCTCAGTATAAGTCAAGTACACTTAAGTGTAATTTGAAGTATATATTTCTGAGAAGTACAGGAAAAATAAACTGAAAGTGTACTTTCTTATTTTTAGTTTAAAAGAAGTATACTAATGGCACACTTGAATAAACTTGTTTTTCGTAAGGGAGGGTAAAGTCTCCATATCTCCAGTAAACGTCTCTTGATTTAAGAATATTTCTATATTTATGCTGTAAAGCGAGAGAAACTCTGAGGAAGAGCGTCATTGTGTGTGTGAAATATCCAACATAAGTCAGTATATGTGTAATATATGTAATATCACTGACACACACATGCGTCGCTGTGCTCCTGATGAACCTGAGATGCGGATGCGCTCCGTTACACACACGGATCAGAGAAAGTGTTTAAACGGAGAACGGCTCTGGCGTTATTGATAATGCTGGATGTTTTTCCCAGCCTGTTCCTGCTCGTCCGACTGTGAACGGAGCGCTCCGCCTTAATTTGATTAAACACTTTGTTAGGAGCAGCAATTAATGCTCCTTCTCGAGCCGTTTTTAATGGCTCGCAGCAATTAATACATTGGATCTGGTTAATTATAGTGCTGTTGGTGGTCATAGGTGCTGGTCCGGCGTGTGGGGGAGCGCCGGCTGTCACGGCCTGAAAGCTCAGCACACTCCAAGCTGGAATCCATTTATTCCCCAGGCCGGCTCTAATTACCCCCCCACAGGTACGCCCGCCCCGGCCGGCCCGAGCCCCTTCTGCACACAACCAATCGGAAAAGATTAATTGTTTGCTTTCTTTTGTATCTCCGGGGACACGGGTCACTTAATAAAGAAAAATAATTCCCCCTCGCACAGGATTGGGCTTATTTCCCCAAAATGTGTGTGGACACCAAAGTGGCTTTGTTCTTGTTAGCTCTCAGAAAACACACGGGGGAAATTGATGAGCGTCGGCGGTGAGTTGTATCATCGTTTGTAAAGCCGTTTCCCTCTTAATTCCTCATTACGGACGTAGAGCCTATATAATAACAACAGAAGGCCGTTGAATGGAGGTGCAATTAGAGATCTCTGTTAATTGACCGCCGCAGCGTTTGCTGAGTGAACACATCACACGCAGAAAGGCATTAATGGCAAACGCTCAGCGCAGAGGTCAATAAATGCACTGAGAAATGCAAATGGCACTGTAACGTGTCAGATCCGTGACCTTTAGTGGATCGTCGGGCCAGAATGATTCACGGTCGCGCCGCTGCGTTTCACCGCGAGGAGTCAAGCGTCCTCTGATGTTTTTGATTATGCTTTCTTGTATATTACACTGCATTCAAAATAACCCAATTGGGGTTGTTTTTAACCCAAAAGCTGGGTAAATATGGACAGAACACATGTTGGGTTCATCCAGAAAATTGGGTTGTTTATTTAACCCAGCATAATGGGTTGCTTCATTTTTTTTATAGTACTAACTTTTCATTTTTTACTTCACACATTCATTTAATAAAATTCTATCAACATAAAAAAACGTTATTTTTGATCTTATTTTACATTTATCATATTTTATATAGTTTTGAATGCATATTTTTAAGTTTAAGAAATATTAGAAGTAAAAAAAAAGAGTAATCGACCGGTCTCTGTTGTCCCGTTTCCAGTGTAACGGCGCTGGACGCCTCTGTATGTTGCTTTGCATAAAATTAAATGATTAAATAATGAAATTATAGATACAAAAATCTGTATTTTACCAACTTGACGGAGCCGCACTGCTCTCTCCTGAGGATCTCACAAAAACCCAACGCTATCTCAAACAGTTCGATTAGAAGGTGGCTAATTCGTATGAATTCCTACGACCTAACTTGTATGATTTGTCTAAACCCATGTGATGGGTGGGGTCAGGGGTCGAGGAACGAGCGAGGTCGTATGAATTCGTACGAATTAGCCACCTCGTGAAATGTGTACGAATTGCCGTGAGAGAAGACTTTTTTAGATTGTGTTTATCAAATGATGTTCTTCCTCAGTATTTTTGACTTGTTTTACGGTACAAATATCAGGGATGTGATTTTTGCACACATTTTTTTTTTTACATATTTCTGTATTTTCTCACTTTAAAAGTGTGACCCAGTTAAAAAAATGAGTTGTGTTGGGTTTACCGTATTACGATTGGTCTTAATCGTCTCACTGATGTCGAGCCGGATTGCTTCGGGATGTTAGCCAGGGCTCAAAGCGCCAAATGCAGGAACATCGCCGTTGAAATGGTGTATCTCTCCAGTTGCCTGGTAACGGTTTTATGAATTTGATAGTAATTAAATCTATAGTCTGATGCGCTGCGTGTTCACAGTACAGCACAACACTGTTCATTCACGTGTAATCTGCGTTCGGGAACACAGCGGGCACTCCAGCCTGAGATATCTAAACACTCTCAAATCAAGATATATTTACTTGCTATTAAGTCTGGTTTCTGAAAGAGAAATGCATGAAAATGAAGTGAGTTTGAGTTTATGGAGTCGGAATAATAATCTGAACTCAAAGGGACTCGTTGTCAGATTTGTTCTTGTTTTAATCTCAAATTCACTTCATTTCTCAGACTCGGGTTCTTCAGTCGTCAGTGAATGTCTCTTGATTTCAGAATGTGTGTGTATTAGTGCAGGTTCTGCTGGTGTAATGTGTGTGTTTCCCACATCCAGACTCTGAAGCGCTTCTGGTTTTCTGTGTCGGATCAGAGAAGACGGATGTCAGGCGGTTCGCCGGTGACATAATGCGCTGTGGCGTACCACTCGCTTTTATTAGCACAAGCCTGTTATTTTCCGCGGCCGGCCAGGACTCTTAAGTGTGGTCGGGCAGTGATAAATGCTGTCGTACACGCTTGATGCAATTCATTTGTCAAAGGGCTGAAAAAGGTTAATCAGTATTCTCCAGCCGGGTTACGGCCGTCTCGCTCGCCCCAGTGATTGCGCTCTTGTTACGGAGCAGACGGGGGGAAAATCATAATAATAACAGTCCAGCGACCCGCGAACGCTCGGAACAAACGCGATCCTGCTCCGTTCAATAACGCTCTCAAAACATGCAACGAAAACATTATTCATGGATGTCAAATGTTTTTAAATGTTACTTAGAATGTTTATAGAACATTCAAAAGTAACATCCCATGATGTTTGAGGAATGATACAATGTTTCTATATTTTTGAAACATTACAAGCATTTAGAATGTTCATCAGAGAAATTTGTTTTTAATATTTTTAATTATGCTCTCTTAATATTATACCCTAAAAAACACTGGGTTAAAAAAAACACATGTTGGGTTAATTATATCCAGCAAATTGGGTCGTTTATTATTTAACCCAGCACAATGGGTTGATTCATTTTTACGATAACACTGGCTTTTCCCCCTCTTCATACACTAATAAGCGTTAAAAAAAAAAAAAAACCCAACATAATTTCTTTATTTTTGCTCATCAGTATTGCATATTTGATGTAGTTTTAAATTCACATTCGACGCAGAAATGACGTCAGCTCGCTCTTCATAAATCACACAGTGAGTATTTCACACACAGACCTGAATGATCACGGGGGTGGGGGGGCGAAAATCAATGCATATTCATATTTCATAAGGCCATAATTGCGCTTGAAAGTGTGCGGCGGTCGTTTGTTTGGGCTGACAGATCCATACGTCTGAGCCGGGCTCTTATTTCATCTTTCGATCTCTCGCCGCAGCTGCTGAAAACAAGGGGTTTGTTGTCAAAGAAAACGAGGCTTTTTTTTAACACTTGACAACGTTCTATCATCTGTGAAGTTATCGATTTGCCAGTGTTTTAACCATCAAACTGGATCTGTTTGAGCGGCTCTGGTTTTTAAACAATTTCTTTGACAGGCGAGGCGTCACAGCAATTGCCCCGCTTTTAAAGACAGTATTTCAATTTGCCGAGAGCCCTTGAAGTGCGGCGCCGGCTCTGTGGAGGAGTCTCGGCCCGACAGAGTTGTCACGGTTCGGCCGGGGTAAAAAATGAAGCGCCTTAGCTTTATAGATCGCTGTTAGGTCAACAAAACTTTGGCAGCATTGATTAACTTGACAGTGAATGCAGCAGTACATTTATCACTAATAGCTGGACTGCAGAAAATCTAATAAGAGCGGAGCAATCCCCCGCGGAGCCGTAACAGGTTCGGCACGACTAGCGCTGGAAACATCCGCCGCGTCTCGGCATCATCATCCCGTCAATCGCATCTGTCCTCGGGTTGAGCCGAAAAACAGGAGCGAGACGGCCCCGGCGTCATTAATTGAAGCTAAAAAGTATATTCTCCCGGCGCTGAGTGTCTCATCTCCTCTCGGAGCGGTTAAAGAGTTCACTGGTGTGTTGTTGGGTTTGGATTTGCATGAGTGGCTATAAAACACTCTGACCGCACGTCACAGTTTCTCCCAGAAGCCATCGATCGCGTGTCACCTGCGCATCAGCTTCACTCCTCTAGGATTCAATTTTTTTCCCTGGCCGTTTTGCATACGCTATCGACCCGCGGCGGTAAATGAGCAGAACGCGCCGAGACCAGAGGATGAATTGTTTACTTGCATAAAAATAACCTTTCGATAGTGTAAGATGCATGGCGCAGGCTCGCCGGTTCTGCTGATGGCATTCAGCTGCTATTGATCCGGTCCTGGAGACCCGAAGCTTCATGAACATCAGCGCACTGATGGAGAGCTTCTCTGTTAACTAGGGCTGGACATTACAGTCAGGAAACTGGAATATTAAACTAAACAACTGTGTGTGTGTGTGTGTGTGTGTGTGTGTGTTGATCCATCAGGCTTTCATTATGGCTTAAATAATCTGATGTAGTAAGAATATGGAGGATAAACAGATCAGATTCATTCAAACTGGGCAAAAATATGATGCCGATATTTATATCAAATGTTTGTAATGTAAATTACATTTATAACAGGATAGGAGATTCTTACATAAAGTGCATTTAAATTAGTAAGATGAAATTTAAATGCTTAGGTTGATGATCTAAAAACATTGAGAGATGAGTGAATAAACCTTCCTCTAACACCTGATTTGAAACTAATGTTTCTGTAAAATGAAGTCTGGATGATCAAGCGAAGCTGCTTCAGTCCAGCTGAAATATATATATTAACAGTATGAGCGTTATGAATGTGTTTGTTTGATTAGATCAGGTCAGAGACACGGAGGGACTGCTGGAGCTGGTACAGTCACACTGAAACACCTTTACACGGGAGCACTGCATATTCATATGTTTGTTCTTATTGTTTCAAAAGCAGAATCATTCCAGATAAACCGTGGGAAGTCCAAATGTTTGATGCAAAACACAGTAAAAATCTAGTTAAACAGCAAAGGCTTGTTTTTACTAAATTACGTTTATTTGTATATCACAATACACATCATTTCAAAGCAGCTTTACAGAGAAAAGATGTTATGTATTTGAGTTGTACATGAGTCAGTTAGCGTACAGTCATACAGTTATTGTACAGCCATATTACAGTTAGCGTACAGTCGCCGTACAGTCATCGTACAGTTACCGTACAGTTAGCGTACAGTTATCGTACAGTTATCGCACAGTGATCATACAGTTATCGTAGTCATCGTACAGTTACCGTACAGTTAGCATACAGTTACTGTACAGTTAGCGTACAGTCGCCGTACAGTTAGCGTACAGTTAGCGTACAATTATCGCACAGTGATCATACAGTTATCGTAGTCATTGTACAGTTATCGTACAGTCATCGTACAGTTACCGTACAGTTATCGTACAGTTATCATTCAGTCATCGTACAGTTACCATACAGTCACCGTACACTCATCGCACATCGTACACTCATCGTACACTCATCATACAGTCAGCGCACACTCATCGCACACTCATCGCCCAGTCATCGCACACTCATCGCACAGTCATCGCACAATCATCGCACAGTCATCGTACACTCATCGCCCAGTCATCGCACACTCATCGCCCAGTCATCGCACACTCATCGCACAGTCATCGCACAGTCATCGCACACTCATCGTACACTCATCATACAGTCAGCGCACACTCATCGCACACTCATCGCCCACTCATCGCACACTCATCATACACTCATCGTATACTCATCATACACTCATCGTATACTCATCGTACAGTCATCGTATACTCATCATACACTCATCGTACAGTCATCGTACAGTCATCGTATACTCATCATACAGTCATCGTACACTCATCGTATACTCATCATACAGTCATCGTACAGTCATCGTATACTCATCATACAGTCATCGTACAGTCATCGTATACTCATCATACAGTCATCATACAGTCATCGTACACTCATCGTACACTCATCGCACACTCATCGTACACTCATCGTATACTCATCATACACTCATCGTATACTCATCGTACAGTCATCGTATACTCATCATACACTCATCGTACAGTCATCGTACAGTCATCGCACAGTCATCGTATACTCATCATACAGTCATCGTATACTCATCATACAGTCATCGTACAGTCATCGTATACTCATCATACACTCATCGTACAGTCATCGTACAGTCATCGCACAGTCATCTTATACTCATCATACACTCATCGTATACTCATCATACAGTCATCGTACAGTCATCGTATACTCATCATACAGTCATCGTACAGTCATCGTATACTCATCATACAGTCATCGTACAGTCATCGTATACTCATCATACACTCATCGTACACTCATCGTACACTCATCGTACACTCATCGTACACTCATCGTATACTCATCATACAGTCATCGTACAGTCATCGTATACTCATCATACAGTCATCGTACAGTCATCGTATACTCATCATACAGTCATCGTACAGTCATCGTATACTCATCATACACTCATCGTACACTCATCGTATACTCATCATACAGTCATCGTACACTCATCGCACAGTCATCGTACACTCATCGTATACTCATCATACACTCATCGTACACTCATCGTACACTCATCGTACACTCATCGTACACTCATCGTATACTCATCATACAGTCATCGTACAGTCATCGTATACTCATCATACAGTCATCGTACAGTCATCGTATACTCATCATACAGTCATCGTACAGTCATCGTATACTCATCATACAGTCATCGTACAGTCATCGTATACTCATCATACACTCATCGTACACTCATCGTATACTCATCATACAGTCATCGTACACTCATCGCACAGTCATCGTACACTCATCGTATACTCATCATACACTCATCGTACAGTCATCGTACAGTCATCGCACAGTCATCGTACAGTCATCGTATACTCATCATACACTCATCGTACAGTCATCGTACAGTCATCGTATACTCATCATACAGTCATCGTACACTCATCGTATACTCATCATACAGTCATCGTACAGTCATCGTATACTCATCATACAGTCATCGTACAGTCATCGTATACTCATCATACAGTCATCATACAGTCATCGTACACTCATCGTACACTCATCGCACACTCATCGTACACTCATCGTATACTCATCATACACTCATCGTATACTCATCGTACAGTCATCGTATACTCATCATACACTCATCGTACAGTCATCGTACAGTCATCGCACAGTCATCGTATACTCATCATACAGTCATCGTACACTCATCATACAGTCATCGTATACTCATCGTACAGTCATCGTATACTCATCGTACAGTCATCGTATACTCATCATACACTCATCGTACAGTCATCGTACAGTCATCGCACAGTCATCGTATACTCATCATACAGTCATCGTACAGTCATCGTATACTCATCATACAGTCATCGTACAGTCATCGTATACTCATCATACAGTCATCGTACAGTCATCGTATACTCATCATACACTCATCGTACACTCATCGTATACTCATCATACAGTCATCGTACACTCATCGCACAGTCATCGTACACTCATCGTATACTCATCATACACTCATCGTACACTCATCGTACACTCATCGTACACTCATCGTATACTCATCATACAGTCATCGTACAGTCATCGTATACTCATCATACAGTCATCGTACAGTCATCGTATACTCATCATACAGTCATCGTACAGTCATCGTATACTCATCGTACAGTCATCGTATACTCATCATACACTCATCGTACACTCATCGTATACTCATCATACAGTCATCGTACACTCATCGCACAGTCATCGTACACTCATCGTATACTCATCATACACTCATCGTACACTCATCGTACACTCATCGTACACTCATCGTACACTCATCGTATACTCATCGCACAGTCATCGTACACTCATCGCACACTCATCATACACTCATCGTATACTCATCATACACTCATCGTATACTCATCGTACAGTCATCGTATACTCATCATACACTCATCGTACAGTCATCGTACAGTCATCGTATACTCATCATACAGTCATCGTACACTCATCGTATACTCATCATACAGTCATCGTACAGTCATCGTATACTCATCATACAGTCATCGTACAGTCATCGTATACTCATCATACAGTCATCATACAGTCATCGTACACTCATCGTACACTCATCGTATACTCATCATACACTCATCGTATACTCATCGTACAGTCATCGTATACTCATCATACACTCATCGTACAGTCATCGTACAGTCATCGCACAGTCATCGTATACTCATCATACAGTCATCGTACACTCATCATACAGTCATCGTATACTCATCGTACAGTCATCGTATACTCATCGTACAGTCATCGTATACTCATCATACACTCATCGTACAGTCATCGTACAGTCATCGCACAGTCATCGTATACTCATCATACAGTCATCGTACAGTCATCGTATACTCATCATACACTCATCGTACAGTCATCGTACAGTCATCGCACAGTCATCTTATACTCATCATACACTCATCGTATACTCATCATACAGTCATCGTACAGTCATCGTATACTCATCATACAGTCATCGTACAGTCATCGTACACTCATCGTACACTCATCGCACACTCATCGTACACTCATCGTATACTCATCGTACAGTCATCGTATACTCATCATACACTCATCGTACAGTCATCGTACAGTCATCGCACAGTCATCGTATACTCATCATACAGTCATCGTATACTCATCATACAGTCATCGTACAGTCATCGTATACTCATCATACACTCATCGTACAGTCATCGTACAGTCATCGCACAGTCATCTTATACTCATCATACAGTCATCGTACAGTCATCGTATACTCATCATACAGTCATTGTACAGTCATCGTATACTCATCATACAGTCATCATACAGTCATCGTACAGTCATCGTACAGTCATCGTATACTCATCGTATACTCTTCATACAGTCATCGTACACTCATTGTATACTCATCATACACTCATCGTATACTCATCGCACAGTCATCGCACAGTCATCGCACAGTTATCGCACAGTCATCGTATACTCATCATACAGTCATCGTACACTCATCGCACAGTCATCGTACACTCATCGTATACTCATCATACACTCATCGTACACTCATCGTACACTCATCGTACACTCATCGTACACTCATCGTATACTCATCGCACAGTCATCGTACACTCATCGCACACTCATCATACACTCATCGTATACTCATCATACACTCATCGTATACTCATCGTACAGTCATCGTATACTCATCATACACTCATCGTACAGTCATCGTACAGTCATCGTATACTCATCATACAGTCATCGTACACTCATCGTATACTCATCATACAGTCATCGTACAGTCATCGTATACTCATCATACAGTCATCGTACAGTCATCGTATACTCATCATACAGTCATCATACAGTCATCGTACACTCATCGTACACTCATCGCACACTCATCGTACACTCATCGTATACTCATCATACACTCATCGTATACTCATCGTACAGTCATCGTATACTCATCATACACTCATCGTACAGTCATCGTACAGTCATCGCACAGTCATCGTATACTCATCATACAGTCATCGTATACTCATCATACAGTCATCGTACAGTCATCGTATACTCATCATACACTCATCGTACAGTCATCGTACAGTCATCGCACAGTCATCTTATACTCATCATACACTCATCGTATACTCATCATACAGTCATCGTACAGTCATCGTATACTCATCATACAGTCATCGTACAGTCATCGTACACTCATCGTACACTCATCGCACACTCATCGTACACTCATCGTATACTCATCATACACTCATCGTATACTCATCGTACAGTCATCGTATACTCATCATACACTCATCGTACAGTCATCGCACAGTCATCGTATACTCATCATACAGTCATCGTATACTCATCATACAGTCATCGTACAGTCATCGTATACTCATCATACACTCATCGTACAGTCATCGTACAGTCATCGCACAGTCATCTTATACTCATCATACAGTCATCGTATAGTCATCGTATACTCATCATACAGTCATCGTATACTCATCATACAGTCATCGTACAGTCATCGTACAGTCATCGTATACTCATCGTATACTCTTCATACAGTCATCGTACACTCATTGTATACTCATCATACACTCATCGTATACTCATCGCACAGTCATCGCACAGTCATCGCACAGTTATCGCACAGTCATCGTACAGTCATCGTACAGTCATCGTATACTCATCATACAGTCATCGTATACTCATCATACAGTCATCGTATACTCATCATACAGTCATCGTACAGTCATCGTATACTCATCATACACTCATCGTACAGTCATCGTACAGTCATCGCACAGTCATCTTATACTCATCATACAGTCATCGTATAGTCATCGTATACTCATCATACAGTCATCGTATACTCATCATACAGTCATCGTACAGTCATCGTACAGTCATCGTATACTCATCGTATACTCTTCATACAGTCATCGTACACTCATTGTATACTCATCATACACTCATCGTATACTCATCGCACAGTCATCGCACAGTCATCGCACAGTTATCGCACAGTCATCGTACAGTCATCGTACAGTCATCGGGTGTTAATGAGGCGATCCGGTTCTCGTGCGACGGCATCTGTAGTTTCAGATCCTCGAATCTTCCCCGCGTCACACACACACACTCCCCGCGTCACACACACTCCCCGAGCCCCGGCCTTCAGCGCTAATGAGTTTCCGAGGGATCCGAGAACGAGCTCTTCCAGTCATCCGAGAGAGAAGCGCTCGCATTATCCAGACAAACACCGAGCTAAAACTGCCAGAGCTTTCTGAGAGCATCCTCCGTCTTAAAACAGCGCAGACACGGCAATCTGTTTTCATTTGCCCGACTCCAGCAGCTCCATCTGCACAGCTCTGCACTGATAACGGCAGATTACAGATCGCGCCGGCTCTCTTTACAATAAAGTTATCGTCCAGATAAAGTTAGTTTTGATTGATTCACTTCCGTTGTAAAGATCGTTAGTGATTAAATGAAAACAGAAACTGTTAATGTGTTCTGGACGTTCATTCGCACACAGCTCGAGAACACACACACTGAAACACGATCCAAGTGCAAGTTTTGAAAAATGTAGAAAAGCGTGATCATCTCTGTGTAAACTTCAAAAATCTGTGAAACGCTGGCGTGTTTAGTCTATAGATATGAGTGTGCATATGTATATTTGTCTCACTGCACAAATGGATCTTAATAAATGAGTTGTCTGGCCTCACACCAACATGATTAGTGTTTAGTGTAAAACATATTGTTGGTTTAACTTAAATTAAGTAAGCTGGTTTGTCATTGAAATTGAAAAATTGAATTAGTACAATGAAGGAGATAAACTCTAAATATTATGTTATCTTCATCACTTTACAGTTGATTTGACAAAAGAACAAATGTTCATGATTCATGGAAATATGATTCATTATCCAGCCACTCTTTCTGTTGCTCGTGTGAGGTCGTGATGAATGTGCATAAATTTCCCCGCGCGCTTCATCTTAATGATTAAACATTGCCCCGCTGTAGCGGCGCTCATCTCCGCGGCGTTCTGTCAGCGGGAAGCATCTCTGCTCTCGTTTCCTTTGTCTTCGCAGCCTTGGAAAAAAGTGCCGGGCGTTTGATCCGAGTTCATTTATAAATAGTTCCTCTGGGTCGAGGCTGTTCTGGCAGCGTATAATCTCAGAGCGTCTCTCGCCGCGCTAGCTCTCCGTTTACCGCGGTAATTGGCTGATGAGAGGCTCGGGTCCTAAAAAGAATGTCAGTGTTCGATTTCCCGGGATCCTGAGTGAGGATATGTCACCATTTACGGCGGTTTGGGGTGACACCGGGAGCTCTGGGGAAATCATTACTCTGTTTATACCTCTCCCCTGCCGCCACGCTCTTCCCGCTGATATTTTCACCATGTTTTTCCACTGAGTGATGGTGCCTCACCGGGGTCGCACAGAACAAGTCCCTTTTGTAAATGTGTGACCATATTTTAACGGGCGAAAGAGAAAAAGGCAGACAATTGGTGACGCTCGGCGGGAGGGCCTGGAGCGGTCGATGCCGTCCCGCGGACGCCATATTGATTCCCGGGCCGAACACACACTTCTGGAGCCCATTGCTGAATTCGGACTTTTTATTCCACTTTTTTGACTTGTTCACTGTGAATAATGCAGTCACAATTTGAAGGCTCATAGATTTTTCTGCACTGATCGTGATTTTAATAACCCTGTGTTTATTGCACACTCCACGACTGTTCAACGCTGGATAAATCAATGCTAGAAAACGAGAAGTGTGTTTCTGAAAGAGAAGCTGCATTTATTTGATCATAATACAGTAAAACAGTGAAATATTATTGTAATGTAAATCATCAATTGTGAATACAGTAAAGTGTAATTCATTCCTGTGATTTTTCAGCATCAGAATCTCATGATCCTTCAGAAATCACTCTAATATGAGCATCTGATGCTCAAGACATGAAAGCATGATTAAAGCATTTTTATATTTTTGTGCAAATCGTGGAAAATTAATACTTTTATTCTTCAAAGACACATTAAATTGATCAAAAGTGACAGTAAAGACATTTATAATGTTACAAAAGATTATATTTCAAATAAAGGCCACAGAAATATGAACACTGATAATAATCATAAATGTGTCTTGATCATCAGATCTTAATATTAGAGTGATTTCTGAAGGGTCATGTGACACTGAAGACTGGAGTAATGATGCTGGAAATCACAGGAATAAATTACACTTTACTGTATATTCACATAGAGAACAGATGATTCACATTATAATAATATTTCACTGTTTTACTGTATTATTGATCAAATAAACGCAGCTTTAGAAGAGACTCTTCTTTCAGACACATTAAGAATCTTAATTGCTCCAAACTTTGGCCGGTCGTGTGTGTAAAACATCTGAAAGTGATTATTTGGTGAGTGAGTGGATCAGTGTGTGTGTGTGTGTGTGTGGAGGTGTCAGATTCGTCATGATGATTTCAGCTCTAATTGTAAAGACCTGCAGGACTGGATCTTTGGGGTGATAATTGTGGAGTTGCGGCGGGTTAGACGTGTCATTACCGGATCGATGCGGCAGAAACTGTAAATGATTCTCTTGTCAGCGGAGACGGCCGAGACACACACACACACACACACACTCGCAGAATCCATACGCAACGCTGACAATATCATATAAAAGCAGACCACGGGTTATGGATTATATGAAACGTTAGAGGAGGACGACTGCGATTACTCGTTAATGTGAGTCAACAGTGATGATCCGACACAGTTTATCGAAGTTATTTAATACACACATCGCTTCAGCTCTACACTGAAGGCTCGTTTAATGTGTCAGTCATGGAAGGATATTGCGGAAATATTAAGAGTTTCTCAATACACTGAAAAAATTTACTTTGCTTTGGTAACACTGTTTAAAGCCTTTATAAATATACATATATAAAATAAATAAATAAATATATATATATATATATATATATATATATATATATGCAATGATTAATTGCATCCAAAATAAAAGTTTGTTTACATAAATATTAGGAATGTCAAACAATTAATCGCAATTAATTGCATCCAAAATAAAAGTTTGTGTTTATATAATATATGTGGGTGCACTGTGTATAATTATTTTGTATATATATATATATATATATATATATATATATAAAAACACACACATGCATGTATATTTAAGAAAAAAATATTATTTATATATAAAATATTTATATATATAATATAAAATATATAAATCTATATACACTATATACATGAAAATATTTCTTAAATATATATACAAGCATGTGTGTGTATTTATGTATGCAAAATAATTATACACACATATATATTTATGTAAACACACTTTTTTTGGAATGCTATAAATATATATATACACATTTAATATTATATATAAGTATTTTTAACGCACCTTATGATGCATTGTCTATTCATTGTTACACAGAAAAATATAATGGATTTAAACAAACAATTTAACCTGTTAACTGTCACCCCCCCTTTTTTGAATAGACATGAAAATGCACATTTCGAACTTAAATGGTTGTAATTCAAGAATGCTTTGGAATATAGACATATGATTGGTCTTGTTTTAAAGAAGACATTTGGCAGATTTTTGTAGAAGTGAAATAAATTAAGAAAGTGAAACAGAAAAAAAGTTATAGAAGTTTGAGTTTATGGAAATGTACAATGTAAAAATATTAATTATTCATATTTTACATAAAATATATATTTTCAAAACCTGGGCTACTCTAAAATGGCAGAAAGATCAAAGCCAAAAATCTGAACAAGTTGTGTTTCAAATTTTAGGTTGATATCTCAAAAAATGAGCTTTCAGTAAGATTTTGTTTGAGCGCAGTACCAAACTTTTTCACTAGGGCACAATTAGACTCCATTACTGCCCATATAAGGGCGCCTGCATTTCCATTCGTGTTTTGAGTGATATGAACCATTATTTTCACAATTTTCACACAATTTCTGAAGTAGAGATCCTAATCAGAAGTAGCATGGGAAGTTTGGCAGATTTTGATATGAATTGAACCTCTAAGAAACACATACAAAGATCACGCATGTAAGTCATAGCTAGCTGACACGTCACAAATGGTGAATTTATTATTTTTTTCTTGATATTTCAAACTTTTCAGACCTTTTTTTTCCAAAATAATTGAATGGATTCTATCTTTTGAACTTTTGGCATGAAAACAAACTGAGGTATCTACCATTTTTTCATGATTTTTCATGTTTACTGCTATTTTAAAATAAAGGTCTGAACACGCCTTATGAGTATCAAAATATTCTTGTTTTATATTGATAAATTATGGCTCCTCTGTAATATATTTTGAAAATCAGTCACCAAATATGGAAACTAGAGATTGTAAGCTTTCAAATGATATATAGTTTGTCAATATTATTTAAGGTATTTACTAAGATATTATTGTTTTAAAAATATAGTGGCAAACGTCCCACCTGTGGGATGGTGACAGTTAAGTGGTTTTAACAAGGAATCTGTCAATATAATACAGTTTAACTTTGATTATTTATTTATGAAAACATATATACAGTAATGCCTGAAGTGTTATGATGTTCTTCCTCAGTGTTTCTGTCTCGTTTTCCAGCTCAAACATCCAAACATTCTCAAATCAAGAGACGTTTAGTGGAGAAGAACTGAGACTGAAGATATTAAGACTGAAAAGTGAGTGAGTTTGTGAAGTCATCTAGAGTCATCTTTGTATTGTTTATCATTGTTGTTGTAAGCACAGACTCCTCATTATGATGCATGTTTCCTCAAACACGTCTTGATATGTTGGTGATGGTTGTTCTCCGTGAAGGCCTGGAGGTTTGGGAATGCCGTGCGCTGGAGACAGGCCTGAGGAGGACCAGCGCTCCGGCTCTATCAGCCTCAGTTTCACAGCTTCTGCCAGCCTGATTTGTCTGCTCTTGACCTTTCCAGCGATCTGTCCCATCATGCATCAGGAGCGCTCCTCAGGGACTCCAGTAATGAAGCCTGTCATCTCCGCTCACCTCCACGCCGGACACACACTCGGATCGGACGGATCCCGCATCGATCCCCTGCTCGTCTCCCAGAAGTCCTCCAGGAGCTCCTCAGATCTGCACTTGTTGTGCTGAGGCGTTCTAACAGGTCAGGTGTGCGAGTCTTTAACCCAGCCGAACATCGAACACACTCATATATCTGTGTAATCAGCAATCACGATTATAGCAGAGGCAAACAGCTTTTATTTTATTATGATAGAAACACAACAAGCTGAGAGGAAAAAGCAAACATTGATTAAAACATATTCGTTATTAATATTTTGCCATTAAAGCATGTGTTCATCAATTCTCTAATTGACAGCCTTGAGAAAAAGGATAATTCGTCATGTTTCATTGCGTTATTATCTCTAACACAATCGACTGCAAGCACACATGATTTACACCATGACCGTATGATTACAAAATCTTTAATAATATTTGAGTAAAGGATGAAGATGTCCGTTTCTAAGGCCGGATGTCACTTTTGTCCACTACTGTAGATTTTAAAGTATTTATTAATCTTAGTTAATTGTTAAAATCTATTAAATGTGTAAATATAGCAAAATATTAGGTAAATGAAATAAATTTTAATTTTAAATCTCAAGTGTGAGGGAATAAAACTCCAGCTACAGGTTTTGTTTTATTTTGCGAAATGTATGCATAGAAAAACAACAAGCATACATGGATTAAAACAATTAATCAAATTAATATTTTGGTTGGTTCTCTCTTGTTTTTGCATGTGTTCATCATTTCTCTAATCGACAGCCTCAACAAAAATGATAATTGGTCATGTTTCATTGCGTTATTATATCAGACACTTCAGTCGACTCAAAGCACACATATGCAATATGATTAAAAAATCTTTAATAATATTTTAATAAAGGATGATTTCATTTATCATTTATTAATCTTAGTTCATTTTAATATTAACTAATTTTTAAAATCAAAAGTTGTATATTACATTGTTTATGTATATATACACGTGTATATATATTTTTTAATGGACCTCAGATTAATGCAGCATGTTTTGCTCATTGTCAATCAACATTAACTTGAGGTTTTTGCACACAAATAAAGAATATAAATCACATTCAAGAGAAAAGTATTTTATTTCGAGACGGCAGCAAAAGCTTTTGATGATTTCATAAATGTATTTCCAGTCATAAAGTCAACATGAAATCAAAACCGACACAATTTTCTTTCTTAATTATAACATTTCCATTGTAGACGAGACTTTTTCACCATCGGTTACTTGTAGAATATTTAGTTTCATTCTGAAATAGGAGGATAAATGCGTTCATGCTGACTTTAGGAACGGACAATAACACTCTATAACTGATATCTTTAATATGGAGGATTGTGAAATCTAAACTTTTTTCAGACAGTTTATACTCTACCATTCAAGAGTCTCTTCTGCTCACCAAAGCTGCGTTCATCCCATCATAAATACAGTAAAATAGTGAAATATTATTAATATGTAAATCATCTGTTCTCTATGTGAATATACAGTAAAGTGTAATTTATTCCTGTGATTTTCAGCATCATTACTCCAGTCTTCAGTGTCACATGATCCTTCAGAAATCACTCTAATATGAGGATCTGATGATCAACACACAGTTATGATTATTATCAATGTTCATATTTCTGTGGAAACTGATACATTTTATTTTTCAGGATTATTTGATGAATAGAAAGTTCAAAAGAACAGTGTTTATTTCAAACAGAATCTTTTGTCACATTATAAATGCCTTTACTGTCACTTTTGATCATTTAATTCACCTTTGATGAATAAGAATATGTATATATATATATATATATATATATATATATATATATATATATATATATATATATTTTTTTTTTTTTTTTAATATTACTCACTCTATACTTGGACAAAATGAACCAAATTGACATCAATTTAAATAGAGTTTATTGAAACAGAGACTGTTATTTGTGTTCCTAAAGGTCATTGGAAACAAAGTTCAAAGTCATAATTTAAATCGTCAACATTTGGAAAAGAATTCAAGTATGTGTCTCTTATGGCACGTGCAGATATTAATACACAGGTAATGATCGAACAGGTGTACAGTGGCGATCACATGACACTCACAGTGCATAGAGTTTAAGAGGAGGACCTAACGAGCACAACACAGATATGAAGATGAAGTGTGTGTGTGTGTGTGTGTGTGTGTGTGTGTGTGTGTGTGTGTGTGTGTGTGTGTGATCAGTCATGTTCACCATCCCTCCACTTCCACCACGAGCGGATCCTTCACCTCGATCTTCCCACTGTTGACGATCACACACTCGGTGTAGGGCAGGTTACGCTCGTTTGTGTCCTGGAGTTCAATGGTGTGAACCACAGCCTGCAGACACACACACACACACACACACACCGTCATCCGCTCGCAGCGCTGCCATTGGTTCACTACTCCAGTGACATCATTCACTCTGCCGTTTAATGTGTACAGATGTTACAGGAGGGCTCTATCAAACACATTTCACTGTTTCCCAGTGAAATCTTTTTCTCTTTTTTTTTTCATTTTTTTTTTTCTGTTTTAATTTTTTGGTTTCTGTTTTTTCCTCCTATTTAAATGTTCCTGAATTTAATGGTGCAATTAAAAAGTGCAATTAATTGAAATCATGAAACTTAAACTTTAAATAAATTGTTACATTTTCTAATAAAAAATATATATTTTTAGGTCTCTATGAAATATGTAAGCCGCTAATGAGAGATCTATATCTATGATGTAATATCTCACACACCGCTGTTGTGTTGTTCAGTCATCGGGTCACGATTATAGATTGGCGAGTACAGAAAAAAAAAAAACTTAAACGTAGATCAACTTTTTCGGGATGTTTCGAGAGTTTTGTCACAAACTTGACTTGATTCGTCCACAGAGACTCCGCTCGCGCGCGCGTGTGTGTGTTAATAGACAGGTTAGCAAATATATAATATTTACTGTACACTACAGTTACATTGCAGTTTGTTTGTACTTCAGTAACACACATCTGGCGAACGAGTCTATGGCAGTGAAATTAAATATATTTTGCACAAAAATATATTTTTATATATTAATATTTAGCCATTACTTGCAAAAACTGTGTGTTAGTTCAAACGCACTTTTAGCACGATTGTTTTAAACGTGTAAAACTGCAGAATTAACACACCAAATCATTTGAACATTACTCACACATCAGTAGCATCGAATATGGCATTACATCTCACGCTCCTGGCCGCTAATTCATTACGATAACGTAACGCAGTGTGATCAAACGTACAGGTGATACAAAAACTCATTTAATAGCTGATATGTCATTAATATGATTCATGAATTCTATATATCTCCCATCGCTCCGCTCTCCCTCATACGTCATCAAGCTTCGCCTTCGTTATCGTTTTGAAAATACAATATTTTGTATATACAATATATCCTGCTGGCGACAAATGACGTATTGCAGCTTTAAAGGAGGAGTTCACTTTTGAAAAAACTTTTGCTGATAATTTACTCACCCCCGTGTCATCCAAGATGTCCATGTCTTTCTTTCTTCAGTTGAAAAGAAATGAAGGTTTTTGATGAAAACTTTCCAGGATTTTCTCCATATAATGGACTTCAATGGGGTCCAAACGGTTCAAGGTCCAAAAGACAGTTTCAGTGCAAACATCAGTAAATCCATCAAAATGAACAAATCTTTTCCCGAGTCTATTTGTTCGTTGAATCAACCAAATGACTCGGAAAAAGATTTGTTCATTTTGATGAACGAGTTTGAACAGGAGAGTCACGAACACGCATCACAGAGCAAGGCATTTGAGCTTATAAAACTTAAACTTTGTTATTTATTTTTTTAAATGAGTGATCGTTTCGCTTGATAAGACCCTTATTCATCGTCTGGAATCGTTTAAAGCCCTTTGAAAAGTTTGCACTGAAACTCTCATTTGGATCTTGAACCGTTTGGACCCCATTGAAGTCCATTATATGGAGAAAATCCTGGAATGTTTTCATAAAAAACCTTAATTTCTTTTCGACTGAAGAAAGAAAGACACAGACATCTTGAATGACACGGGGGTGAGTAAATTATCAGCTAAAGTTTTCTTTAAAAGTGAACTCCTCCTTTAATATTAATATGCCAGTAAATTAAATGTTTCCGACTGGATTCTGTGTTTGCGTCTGAAATCATCGAGCCCCAAATGTGTGTGTTTCAGGAATCCTACCATCCCCTCCAGGACTTTCCCGAACACCACGTGTTTCCCGTCGAGCCACGGCGCTCGGGCTAGCGTGATGAAGAACTGCGAGCCGTTGGTGTCGGGCCCTGCGTTCGCCATGCTGACCCAGCCGGCGCCCAGATGCCGGAGCCGGAAGCTCTCGTCCGCAAACGTGCTCCCGTAGATGCTCTTCCCTGAGGACAGACCTGAGATCAGTCCACGTCCGTTACGGCGGCGCGTTACCTGCATAGTCACTTAAAGGGATAGTTCACCCAAAAAAATGTCAACTTCCTCGTGTCGTTCCCTGTAAAGGTCCTTTCACACTGGACGCCATTTTGACGCATGAATAATTCGCGCGATGGTTTTATGTTTTGATCAGGTGTTTGTTTAATGAGTGCTTCCACACCGAACGCCAATGTGCTGCGGCGGAAAAACGAATTTTCGAAAAAATTTTTTTACTTTTGTGGCGACAGAAATGGCTTCAGCCAATCACATACAAGGACAAAGGCGGAGCTGTTGACGCTTTGGCCGCTCTGGCGTAGCAGCGTGATGTGCGAGAGGACAGAAGTGTCACAACATGAAATGTAAACTAAAAACAAGCTAAAACTAAAACCCCTCGACTGATCGACTGTAAAGCTGAATAATCCGTCAGATACAGCATGTGAACGCGGGTTCGAAACACACACGTGCGGTGTCATCATGCATGTGCTTTACATCATACGATACGTTTATGTCTCGCATCTTAAAACACTTAAAATCCAGAATGATTCGCTGACGTCCCCATTAAGTTCTGAAAACATGTAAACGTCCAGTTTATTAACGGTTTTAAAAACGTTTTCTTGTGAAGGTTAAACATTCCTTTTTATTTTGGGAATGTTTCTTCTCGGATGATGAACGTTCTCCAACAAGAAGGAACATAAAAAAGCGTTAGATGAACGTCCAACTAAAGCGCTCCATGATCCATGTATGAATGATGTTTTTGTGCTGATGCTTTGAGAACGTTATTGAAGACCAGGGAACTTTGAGCAAATATTATATTAACGTTACTGAAGAACGTTTGTTCATAACTTGCCAGAAGCTCTTCTGATATATACGTGAGCTTTCTATCTCAATAACGTCTTTAAGGCTTAAAGAACAGTAATATACCCATCACCACACGTCTGTCTCTGGTTCTGTGATGTTCTGTGATAGTCTAAATTAACCATTTATTTCTACATTTGCACTGCAGATTGTGTGTGTTTCAGAGAGGAGAGTCATGTGTGGACTGACACGAGTGTGTGTGTGTGTGTGTGTGTTCCTCACCCCCGGTTCCGTCGCCGGATGTGAAATCTCCTCCTTGGATCATGAAGTCCTTGATCACACGATGGAACTTGCTGTCTTTATACCCGTAACCCTTCTGGAGAGAGAGTCTGTGTTAGATGATCCGCGTGTGTGTGTGTGTGTGTGTGATGGTGAGTTCTACCTCTCCTGTGGCGAGAGTCAGGAAGTTCTGCACGGTGAGAGGAGCGAGTTCTCCGAACAGACCAATCACGATCCTGCCAACCTCGTGTCCTCCGACAGTGATGTCAAAAAACACCTGCAAAGGAAAGAGCAGAACACACCTGATACACTGTGTGTGTGTGTGTGTGTGTGAATATATATATATATATATACACAGAGGTGTATAAAAAAGGTTAATCTAAGTTGTCCTAATATAAGTGGGTATTGTTCAAAATTCAAGAATAACTTAAATTTGATCCACTTCAAATGTTGACTACTGTAAATATATATATATATATGTGTGTGTGTGTGTGTATATGTATGTTTGTGTGTATGTTCTGTGTGAAGTTTAAAAAAATCTGTTTTTTTTTTGCATAAACTATAAAATCACATTAAAAAGTATAAATTCAATTGTGCTTTTTATGTGCTCACTGTGTGTGTGTGACCATAGACTGTCGAAAAAGACACATTTAGTGAACACATCAAAAGCCACACTTGAATTTATACTGTTTTATGTGAATGCATAAAAAAAGACAACAACAGAAGTATTATATAATGTAAATATTAGTATTCAATGCGAGATGCATTTACAAACACCACGCATGCGCACAACACACCGATCTGTCAACGCTTAAAAGACTAGCATGCACCGCAGGTTTAACGTTTGTGTGTGTGTGTGTGTGTGTGTGTGTGTGTGTGTCTGTGCGTGTGTATGAATGATGGTTTTGCAGTTCTCGCAGTGATGCTTCAGGACGCCTCGCGTCGCGTCGCTCTTGTGTTCGCACTGATGCTGCATGACGCGCGTCTCACCTTGTCCGTTACTTGCGGTCCCGTCCGCGTCTTAAAATCAATAGCGCTGCATAGAAACGGCAAATAAATGAGAGTAAACGCGCGCCAGAGCCGAAGCAGGTCCATATCTGAGTCTGAGTCTGAATATGATCCGCGTTTTTGTCTAAAGAGAGAATCTGCGGCGCGCGCGTTTTCCTGTGTGACGCTCCTCCTCCGGGGCGCGCGCGCGTCACGACGCACAGTGTCTGAGGAATTTACTTGAAAAAAATAAAAACTGTGACGTGTACACACACAATATCTACAAAACCATCCTTTATGAACTGGTGTGTTCATGTATTTACCAGTGTACAGAAGGGGAGAAATATAAATAGACCATCAGCACTGCAGATGAAACATTTTAACAAAAAAAATTCTAAAAAGCTGTGCAAGTTACTAGTGATTTTGGTTTGATTTCTAAAAACGTTTGGAATAAATCATAATAATATTTCCATCTAAAAACAACAGAAACTGAACGAATAAACTTAAAAATAAAGGCTCTTCATTTGCCTTTGGTGTAGAACCTTTAACATCTTTATTGTGGCAAAAAAGGTTCTTAACACTTAAAAATAAAGTTTTTGTGCAGGTTCCCCAAGAGAAACCGGAGAACATTTAACAAACTAAAGAACCCCTTTCCACTATAAAGAGCTTTTGTGAAGCGGAACAATTCCCGGAGCTCTTCCTCATCTGGTTTAGTGGATCATGCAGTGATCTTTAATGGAGATGAGAGCTCTTCCTCATCTGGTTTAGTGGATCATGCAGTGATCTTTAATGGAGATGAGAGCTCTTCCTCTTCTGGTTTAGTGGATCATGCAGTGATCTTTAATGGAGATTTGAGCTCTTCCTCATCTGGTTTAGTGGATCATGCAGTGATCTTTAATGGAGATGAGAGCTCTTCCTCATCTGGTTTAGTGGATCATGCAGTGATCTTTAATGGAGATGCGAGCTCTTCCTCATCTGGTTTAGTGGATCATGCAGTGATCTTTAATGGAGATGCGAGCTCTTCCTCATCTGGTTTAGTGGATCATGCAGTGATCTTTAATGGAGATGAGAGCTCTTCCTCATCTGGTTTAGTGGATCATGCAGTGATCTTTAATGGAGATGCGAGCTCTTCCTCGTCTGGTTTACTGGATCATGCAGTGATCTTTAATGGAGATGAGAGCTCTTCCTCATCTGGTTTAGTGGATCATGCAGTGATCTTTAATGGAGATGAGAGCTCTTCCTCATCTGGTTTAGTGGATCATGCAGTGATCTTTAATGGAGATGAGAGCTCTTCCTCATCTGGTTTAGTGGATCATGCAGTGATCTTTAATGGAGATGCGAGCTCTTCCTCATCTGGTTTAGTGGATCATGCAGTGATCTTTAATGGAGATGAGAGCTCTTCCTCATCTGGTTTAGTGGATCATGCAGTGATCTTTAATGGAGATGAGAGCTCTTCCTCATCTGGTTTAGTGGATCATGCAGTGATCTTTAATGGAGATGCGAGCTCTTCCTCATCTGGTTTAGTGGATCATGCAGTGATCTTTAATGGAGATGAGAGCTCTTCCTCATCTGGTTTAGTGGATCATGCAGTGATCTTTAATGGAGATGAGAGCTCTTCCTCATCTGGTTTAGTGGATCATGCAGTGATCTTTAATGGAGATGAGAGCTCTTCCTCATCTGGTTTAGTGGATCATGCAGTGATCTTTAATGGAGATGCGAGCTCTTCCTCATCTGGTTTAGTGGATCATGCAGTGATCTTTAATGGAGATGCGAGCTCTTCCTCATCTGGTTTAGTGGATCATGCAGTGATCTTTAATGGAGATGAGAGCTCTTCCTCATCTGGTTTAGTGGATCATGCAGTGATCTTTAATGGAGATGAGAGCTCTTCCTCATCTGGTTTAGTGGATCATGCAGTGATCTTTAATGGAGATGAGAGCTCTTCCTCGTCTGGTTTACTGGATCATGCAGTGATCTTTAATGGAGATGAGAGCTCTTCCTCATCTGGTTTAGTGGATCATGCAGTGATCTTTAATGGAGATGAGAGCTCTTCCTCATCTGGTTTAGTGGATCATGCAGTGATCTTTAATGGAGATGAGAGCTCTTCCTCATCTGGTTTAGTGGATCATGCAGTGATCTTTAATGGAGATGCGAGCTCTTCCTCGTCTGGTTTACTGGATCATGCAGTGATCTTTAATGGAGATGAGAGCTCTTCCTCATCTGGTTTAGTGGATCATGCAGTGATCTTTAATGGAGATGAGAGCTCTTCCTCATCTGGTTTAGTGGATCATGCAGTGATCTTTAATGGAGATGAGAGCTCTTCCTCATCTGGTTTAGTGGATCATGCAGTGATCTTTAATGGAGATGAGAGCTCTTCCTCATCTGGTTTAGTGGATCATGCAGTGATCTTTAATGGAGATGAGAGCTCTTCCTCGTCTGGTTTACTGGATCATGCAGTGATCTTTAATGGAGATGAGAGCTCTTCCTCATCTGGTTTAGTGGATCATGCAGTGATCTTTAATGGAGATGAGAGCTCTTCCTCATCTGGTTTAGTGGATCATGCAGTGATCTTTAATGGAGATGAGAGCTCTTCCTCATCTGGTTTAGTGGATCATGCAGTGATCTTTAATGGAGATGCGAGCTCTTCCTCGTCTGGTTTACTGGATCATGCAGTGATCTTTAATGGAGATGAGAGCTCTTCCTCATCTGGTTTAGTGGATCATGCAGTGATCTTTAATGGAGATGAGAGCTCTTCCTCATCTGGTTTAGTGGATCATGCAGTGATCTTTAATGGAGATGAGAGCTCTTCCTCATCTGGTTTAGTGGATCATGCAGTGATCTTTAATGGAGATGAGAGCTCTTCCTCGTCTGGTTTACTGGATCATGCAGTGATCTTTAATGGAGATGAGAGCTCTTCCTCATCTGGTTTAGTGGATCATGCAGTGATCTTTAATGGAGATGAGAGCTCTTCCTCATCTGGTTTAGTGGATCATGCAGTGATCTTTAATGGAGATGCGAGCTCTTCCTCATCTGGTTTAGTGGATCATGCAGTGATCTTTAATGGAGATGAGAGCTCTTCCTCATC
Source organism: Pimephales promelas (assembly GCF_988280905.1). Lineage (NCBI taxonomy): Eukaryota > Metazoa > Chordata > Actinopteri > Cypriniformes > Leuciscidae > Pimephales > Pimephales promelas. Next base: position 35,673,722 of record NC_142782.1, on the reverse strand, counting down.
TGGTTTAGTGGATCATGCAGTGATCTTTAATGGAGATGAGAGCTCTTCCTCATCTGGTTTAGTGGATCATGCAGTGATCTTTAATGGAGATGCGAGCTCTTCCTCATCTGGTTTACTGGATCATGCAGTGATCTTTAATGGAGATGAGAGCTCTTCCTCATCTGGTTTAGTGGATCATGCAGTGATCTTTAATGGAGATGAGAGCTCTTCCTCATCTGGTTTAGTGGATCATGCAGTGATCTTTAATGGAGATGAGAGCTCTTCCTCATCTGGTTTAGTGGATCATGCAGTGATCTTTAATGGAGATGCGAGCTCTTCCTCATCTGGTTTAGTGGATCATGCAGTGATCTTTAATGGAGATGAGAGCTCTTCCTCATCTGGTTTAGTGGATCATGCAGTGATCTTTAATGGAGATGAGAGCTCTTCCTCATCTGGTTTAGTGGATCATGCAGTGATCTTTAATGGAGATGCGAGCTCTTCCTCATCTGGTTTACTGGATCATGCAGCGATCTTTAATGGAGATGAGAGCTCTTCCTCATCTGGTTTAGTGGATCATGCAGTGATCTTTAATGGAGATGAGAGCTCTTCCTCATCTGGTTTAGTGGATCATGCAGTGATCTTTAATGGAGATGAGAGCTCTTCCTCATCTGGTTTAGTGGATCATGCAGTGATCTTTAATGGAGATGCGAGCTCTTCCTCGTCTGGTTTACTGGATCATGCAGTGATCTTTAATGGAGATGAGAGCTCTTCCTCATCTGGTTTAGTGGATCATGCAGTGATCTTTAATGGAGATGAGAGCTCTTCCTCATCTGGTTTAGTGGATCATGCAGTGATCTTTAATGGAGATGAGAGCTCTTCCTCATCTGGTTTAGTGGATCATGCAGTGATCTTTAATGGAGATGCGAGCTCTTCCTCATCTGGTTTAGTGGATCATGCAGTGATCTTTAATGGAGATGAGAGCTCTTCCTCATCTGGTTTAGTGGATCATGCAGTGATCTTTAATGGAGATGAGAGCTCTTCCTCATCTGGTTTAGTGGATCATGCAGTGATCTTTAATGGAGATGCGAGCTCTTCCTCATCTGGTTTAGTGGATCATGCAGTGATCTTTAATGGAGATGAGAGCTCTTCCTCATCTGGTTTAGTGGATCATGCAGTGATCTTTAATGGAGATGAGAGCTCTTCCTCATCTGGTTTAGTGGATCATGCAGTGATCTTTAATGGAGATGAGAGCTCTTCCTCATCTGGTTTAGTGGATCATGCAGTGATCTTTAATGGAGATGCGAGCTCTTCCTCATCTGGTTTAGTGGATCATGCAGTGATCTTTAATGGAGATGCGAGCTCTTCCTCATCTGGTTTAGTGGATCATGCAGTGATCTTTAATGGAGATGAGAGCTCTTCCTCATCTGGTTTAGTGGATCATGCAGTGATCTTTAATGGAGATGAGAGCTCTTCCTCATCTGGTTTAGTGGATCATGCAGTGATCTTTAATGGAGATGAGAGCTCTTCCTCGTCTGGTTTACTGGATCATGCAGTGATCTTTAATGGAGATGAGAGCTCTTCCTCATCTGGTTTAGTGGATCATGCAGTGATCTTTAATGGAGATGAGAGCTCTTCCTCATCTGGTTTAGTGGATCATGCAGTGATCTTTAATGGAGATGAGAGCTCTTCCTCATCTGGTTTAGTGGATCATGCAGTGATCTTTAATGGAGATGCGAGCTCTTCCTCGTCTGGTTTACTGGATCATGCAGTGATCTTTAATGGAGATGAGAGCTCTTCCTCATCTGGTTTAGTGGATCATGCAGTGATCTTTAATGGAGATGAGAGCTCTTCCTCATCTGGTTTAGTGGATCATGCAGTGATCTTTAATGGAGATGAGAGCTCTTCCTCATCTGGTTTAGTGGATCATGCAGTGATCTTTAATGGAGATGAGAGCTCTTCCTCATCTGGTTTAGTGGATCATGCAGTGATCTTTAATGGAGATGAGAGCTCTTCCTCGTCTGGTTTACTGGATCATGCAGTGATCTTTAATGGAGATGAGAGCTCTTCCTCATCTGGTTTAGTGGATCATGCAGTGATCTTTAATGGAGATGAGAGCTCTTCCTCATCTGGTTTAGTGGATCATGCAGTGATCTTTAATGGAGATGAGAGCTCTTCCTCATCTGGTTTAGTGGATCATGCAGTGATCTTTAATGGAGATGCGAGCTCTTCCTCGTCTGGTTTACTGGATCATGCAGTGATCTTTAATGGAGATGAGAGCTCTTCCTCATCTGGTTTAGTGGATCATGCAGTGATCTTTAATGGAGATGAGAGCTCTTCCTCATCTGGTTTAGTGGATCATGCAGTGATCTTTAATGGAGATGAGAGCTCTTCCTCATCTGGTTTAGTGGATCATGCAGTGATCTTTAATGGAGATGAGAGCTCTTCCTCGTCTGGTTTACTGGATCATGCAGTGATCTTTAATGGAGATGAGAGCTCTTCCTCATCTGGTTTAGTGGATCATGCAGTGATCTTTAATGGAGATGAGAGCTCTTCCTCATCTGGTTTAGTGGATCATGCAGTGATCTTTAATGGAGATGCGAGCTCTTCCTCATCTGGTTTAGTGGATCATGCAGTGATCTTTAATGGAGATGAGAGCTCTTCCTCATCTGGTTTAGTGGATCATGCAGTGATCTTTAATGGAGATGAGAGCTCTTCCTCATCTGGTTTAGTGGATCATGCAGTGATCTTTAATGGAGATGCGAGCTCTTCCTCATCTGGTTTACTGGATCATGCAGTGATCTTTAATGGAGATGAGAGCTCTTCCTCATCTGGTTTAGTGGATCATGCAGTGATCTTTAATGGAGATGAGAGCTCTTCCTCATCTGGTTTAGTGGATCATGCAGTGATCTTTAATGGAGATGAGAGCTCTTCCTCATCTGGTTTAGTGGATCATGCAGTGATCTTTAATGGAGATGCGAGCTCTTCCTCATCTGGTTTAGTGGATCATGCAGTGATCTTTAATGGAGATGAGAGCTCTTCCTCATCTGGTTTAGTGGATCATGCAGTGATCTTTAATGGAGATGAGAGCTCTTCCTCATCTGGTTTAGTGGATCATGCAGTGATCTTTAATGGAGATGCGAGCTCTTCCTCATCTGGTTTACTGGATCATGCAGCGATCTTTAATGGAGATGAGAGCTCTTCCTCATCTGGTTTAGTGGATCATGCAGTGATCTTTAATGGAGATGAGAGCTCTTCCTCATCTGGTTTAGTGGATCATGCAGTGATCTTTAATGGAGATGAGAGCTCTTCCTCATCTGGTTTAGTGGATCATGCAGTGATCTTTAATGGAGATGCGAGCTCTTCCTCATCTGGTTTAGTGGATCATGCAGTGATCTTTAATGGAGATGAGAGCTCTTCCTCATCTGGTTTAGTGGATCATGCAGTGATCTTTAATGGAGATGAGAGCTCTTCCTCATCTGGTTTAGTGGATCATGCAGTGATCTTTAATGGAGATGAGAGCTCTTCTTCATCTGGTTTAGTGGATCATGCAGTGATCTTTAATGGAGATGAGAGCTCTTCCTCATCTGGTTTACTGGATCATGCAGTGATCTTTAATGGAGATTTGAGCTCTTCCTCATCTGGTTTAGTGGATCATGCAGTGATCTTTAATGGAGATGAGAGCTCTTCCTCATCTGGTTTAGTGGATCATGCAGTGATCTTTAATGGAGATGCGAGCTCTTCCTCATCTGGTTTAGTGGATCATGCAGTGATCTTTAATGGAGATGAGAGCTCTTCTTCATCTGGTTTAGTGGATCATGCAGTGATCTTTAATGGAGATGAGAGCTCTTCCTCATCTGGTTTACTGGATCATGCAGTGATCTTTAATGGAGATGAGAGCTCTTCCTCATCTGGTTTACTGGATCATGCAGTGATCTTTAATGGAGATGAGAGCTCTTCCTCATCTGGTTTAGTGGATCATGCAGTGATCTTTAATGGAGATGAGAGCTCTTCCTCATCTGGTTTAATGGATCATGCAGTGATCTTTAATGGAGATGAGAGCTCTTCTTCATCTGGTTTAGTGGATCATGCAGTGATCTTTAATGGAGATGAGAGCTCTTCCTCATCTGGTTTAGTGGATCATGCAGTGATCTTTAATGGAGATGAGAGCTCTTCCTCATCTGGTTTAGTGGATCATGCAGTGATCTTTAATGGAGATGAGAGCTCTTCCTCATCTGGTTTAGTGGATCATGCAGTGATCTTTAATGGAGATGAGAGCTCTTCCTCGTCTGGTTTAGTGGATCATGCAGTGATCTTTAATGGAGATGCGAGCTCTTCCTCGTCTGGTTTAGTGGATCATGCAGTGATCTTTAATGGAGATGAGAGCTCTTCCTCATCTGGTTTAGTGGATCATGCAGTGATCTTTAATGGAGATGAGAGCTCTTCCTCATCTGGTTTAGTGGATCATGCAGTGATCTTTATTGGAGATGCGAGCTCTTCCTCGTCTGGTTTAGTGGATCATGCAGTGATCTTTAATGGAGATGAGAGCTCTTCCTCATCTGGTTTAGTGGATCATGCAGTGATCTTTAATGGAGATGAGAGCTCTTCCTCATCTGGTTTAGTGGATCATGCAGTGATCTTTAATGGAGATGCGAGCTCTTCCTCGTCTGGTTTAGTGGATCATGCAGTGATCTTTAATGGAGATGCGAGCTCTTCCTCATCTGGTTTAGTGGATCATGCAGTGATCTTTAATGGAGATGCGAGCTCTTCCTCGTCTGGTTTAGTGGATCATGCAGTGATCTTTAATGGAGATGAGAGCTCTTCCTCATCTGGTTTAGTGGATCATGCAGTGATCTTTAATGGAGATTTGAGCTCTTCCTCATCTGGTTTAGTGGATCATGCAGTGATCTTTAATGGAGATGAGAGCTCTTCCTCATCTGGTTTAGTGGATCATGCAGTGATCTTTAATGGAGACGAGCGCTCTTCCTCATCTGGTTTAGTGGATCATGCAGTGATCTTTAATGGAGATTTGAGCTCTTCCTCATCTGGTTTAGTGGATCATGCAGTGATCTTTAATGGAGATTTGAGCTCTTCCTCATCTGGTTTAGTGGATCATGCAGTGATCTTTAATGGAGATGAGAGCTCTTCCTCATCTGGTTTAGTGGATCATGCAGTGATCTTTAATGGAGATGCGAGCTCTTCCTCATCTGGTTTACTGGATCATGCAGTGATCTTTAATGGAGATGAGAGCTCTTCCTCATCTGGTTTAGTGGATCATGCAGTGATCTTTAATGGAGATGAGAGCTCTTCCTCATCTGGTTTAGTGGATCATGCAGTGATCTTTAATGGAGATGAGAGCTCTTCCTCATCTGGTTTAGTGGATCATGCAGTGATCTTTAATGGAGATTTGAGCTCTTCCTCATCTGGTTTAGTGGATCATGCAGTGATCTTTAATGGAGATGAGAGCTCTTCCTCATCTGGTTTAGTGGATCATGCAGTGATCTTTAATGGAGATTAGAGCTCTTCCTCATCTGGTTTAGTGGATCATGCAGTGATCTTTAATGGAGATTTGAGCTCTTCCTCATCTGGTTTAGTGGATCATGCAGTGATCTTTAATGGAGATGAGAGCTCTTCCTCATCTGGTTTAGTGGATCATGCAGTGATCTTTAATGGAGATGCGAGCTCTTCCTCGTCTGGTTTACTGGATCATGCAGTGATCTTTAATGGAGATGAGAGCTCTTCCTCGTCTGGTTTAGTGGATCATGCAGTGATCTTTAATGGAGATGCGAGCTCTTCCTCATCTGGTTTAGTGGATCATGCAGTGATCTTTAATGGAGATGAGAGCTCTTCCTCATCTGGTTTAGTGGATCATGCAGTGATCTTTAATGGAGATGAGAGCTCTTCCTCATCTGGTTTAGTGGATCATGCAGTGATCTTTAATGGAGATGAGAGCTCTTCCTCATCTGGTTTAGTGGATCATGCAGTGATCTTTAATGGAGATGAGAGCTCTTCCTCATCTGGTTTAGTGGATCATGCAGTGATCTTTAATGGAGATGAGAGCTCTTCCTCATCTGGTTTAGTGGATCATGCAGTGATCTTTAATGGAGATGAGAGCTCTTCCTCATCTGGTTTAGTGGATCATGCAGTGATCTTTAATGGAGATGAGAGCTCTTCCTCATCTGGTTTAGTGGATCATGCAGTGATCTTTAATGGAGATGAGAGCTCTTCCTCGTCTGGTTTAGTGGATCATGCAGTGATCTTTAATGGAGATGAGAGCTCTTCCTCATCTGGTTTAGTGGATCATGCAGTGATCTTTAATGGAGATGAGAGCTCTTCCTCATCTGGTTTAGTGGATCATGCAGTGATCTTTAATGGAGATGCGAGCTCTTCCTCGTCTGGTTTAGTGGATCATGCAGTGATCTTTAATGGAGATGAGAGCTCTTCCTCATCTGGTTTAGTGGATCATGCAGTGATCTTTAATGGAGATGAGAGCTCTTCCTCATCTGGTTTAGTGGATCATGCAGTGATCTTTAATGGAGATGCGAGCTCTTCCTCGTCTGGTTTAGTGGATCATGCAGTGATCTTTAATGGAGATGCGAGCTCTTCCTCATCTGGTTTAGTGGATCATGCAGTGATCTTTAATGGAGATGCGAGCTCTTCCTCGTCTGGTTTAGTGGATCATGCAGTGATCTTTAATGGAGATGAGAGCTCTTCCTCATCTGGTTTAGTGGATCATGCAGTGATCTTTAATGGAGATTTGAGCTCTTCCTCATCTGGTTTAGTGGATCATGCAGTGATCTTTAATGGAGATGAGAGCTCTTCCTCATCTGGTTTAGTGGATCATGCAGTGATCTTTAATGGAGACGAGCGCTCTTCCTCATCTGGTTTAGTGGATCATGCAGTGATCTTTAATGGAGATTTGAGCTCTTCCTCATCTGGTTTAGTGGATCATGCAGTGATCTTTAATGGAGATTTGAGCTCTTCCTCATCTGGTTTAGTGGATCATGCAGTGATCTTTAATGGAGATGAGAGCTCTTCCTCATCTGGTTTAGTGGATCATGCAGTGATCTTTAATGGAGATGCGAGCTCTTCCTCATCTGGTTTACTGGATCATGCAGTGATCTTTAATGGAGATGAGAGCTCTTCCTCATCTGGTTTAGTGGATCATGCAGTGATCTTTAATGGAGATGAGAGCTCTTCCTCATCTGGTTTAGTGGATCATGCAGTGATCTTTAATGGAGATGAGAGCTCTTCCTCATCTGGTTTAGTGGATCATGCAGTGATCTTTAATGGAGATTTGAGCTCTTCCTCATCTGGTTTAGTGGATCATGCAGTGATCTTTAATGGAGATGAGAGCTCTTCCTCATCTGGTTTAGTGGATCATGCAGTGATCTTTAATGGAGATTAGAGCTCTTCCTCATCTGGTTTAGTGGATCATGCAGTGATCTTTAATGGAGATTTGAGCTCTTCCTCATCTGGTTTAGTGGATCATGCAGTGATCTTTAATGGAGATGAGAGCTCTTCCTCATCTGGTTTAGTGGATCATGCAGTGATCTTTAATGGAGATGAGAGCTCTTCCTCATCTGGTTTAGTGGATCATGCAGTGATCTTTAATGGAGATGCGAGCTCTTCCTCGTCTGGTTTACTGGATCATGCAGTGATCTTTAATGGAGATGAGAGCTCTTCCTCATCTGGTTTAGTGGATCATGCAGTGATCTTTAATGGAGATGCGAGCTCTTCCTCGTCTGGTTTACTGGATCATGCAGTGATCTTTAATGGAGATGAGAGCTCTTCCTCATCTGGTTTAGTGGATCATGCAGTGATCTTTAATGGAGATGCGAGCTCTTCCTCATCTGGTTTAGTGGATCATGCAGTGATCTTTAATGGAGATGAGAGCTCTTCCTCATCTGGTTTAGTGGATCATGCAGTGATCTTTAATGGAGATGAGAGCTCTTCCTCATCTGGTTTAGTGGATCATGCAGTGATCTTTAATGGAGATGAGAGCTCTTCCTCATCTGGTTTAGTGGATCATGCAGTGATCTTTAATGGAGATGAGAGCTCTTCCTCATCTGGTTTAGTGGATCATGCAGTGATCTTTAATGGAGATGAGAGCTCTTCCTCATCTGGTTTAGTGGATCATGCAGTGATCTTTAATGGAGATGAGAGCTCTTCCTCGTCTGGTTTAGTGGATCATGCAGTGATCTTTAATGGAGATGAGAGCTCTTCCTCATCTGGTTTAGTGGATCATGCAGTGACACTGATTGCAGTTTCTCCAGATTGAGCTCTTGTCACGATGGGTAACACACACAGACTCAGATGCCTCGAGCTTCAGTCACTGCACTGAATTGAGGAAGACAGAAGCAGAACGAGGTCTTTAGATCTGCTTCATCTTCACTGAAGGCTCAGAGATGAGCTTCTGTGCTTCTCCGTCAGAGTTACTGCATGAAAGCATCATGCAGATGTTTGCTTTAATCAAACTCAAGTAGCAGACTCGTGTCTGTTGCATGCAAGTACATTTTTAAAAATTACTTTTAAATAAAAATGCAATGATATAATACTATTAATCACATCCAATATAAAAGTTTGTGATTAAATAATATACGAGTTTACTGTGTATAATTATTTTGTATTTATAAATATACATATATGCATGTGTGTGTATATGTATATATATATATATATATATATATATATATATATATATATGAAATAATTGCATGTATATAAAAATAAAATACAAATTTTCCTTTTTTATATATATATATTTTTTCTTAAATATATACATGCATGTGTCTTGTGTAAACACAAAGTTTTATTTTGGATGTGATTAATCGTTGCTCAGCACTAATAATCATGCAAATGAGATGTTGGCGTGTATAAGTGTGATGACGTTGACAGGCTCTCGCGCGCCCCCTCTGACAGAATGACAGCACGCATTTAAATATTCAATGCGGATCATTAGAGTCAATGCAAATGAGCAGTAAATCACACACGAGCCTAACGAGTTGATCAGTTAATATCGATCATATTATTTTCCTATCGTATTAAAGCATGCATTATTGTGAGTTGACTGTGCTAATATTGTCACAGGAAAGGAAAACACTACGAGTCCGAATGAGTTCATTTTTATCTCTCTATAAAGTGTCGCAAAAAGAGTTTTGTTAATGGATAAATAGCAAACGCGTTTTTGCATCATTAATAGACTGATGTAAAACACACTCGCGGCGCTTCCATAAATCTCTTATATTTGCAGTGCGGATTATTAGCAGGCAATAAATTATAAATATGAGTTGCAACAACAGGACGAGCATCAACTCCCATCTGAATATACGTCTATATTAATGAATTATATAGTCAGCAACCCGTGACCTTAAAACTATAATAGGAGGCGCTGGCCGAGTCGTGTATCGGACTCCTGTCACACCGCGCGTTCATTTGTCTTTCAGCCATCAGAGGAATTAATTAACGAGAGATGCGAAGGGTCTAAGTGAATGTCAAACAGCAGTCTATGTTAATGAAACACACACCTAAACACGTTTCTTCACGCTCACAAAATATACAAATGAAGGCCAAGCTTTAATAATCCGCTTTTTTGGCACAGAAAATGATATATTTGGGCAGTTAATGTATCGATCCGCGCGGCCCCTCGAGTGCACTTTATTCCTCCGCTCGTTTATCAATGAATAAAAACACCAATACACTGTCATAATAGCAATGTTATTTGGAAGTATGACAACTATAAATTATTTTGAGGTATTTGACACTATTTAAATACTAATAATGCAATTAAATAATGTGTTTTTAATGATAATTGCTCGTTTTTCGTTATATCCATGCGAAAATCTCGATCTGCGCGGGTTGTTATTGCTCACATTCTTTAAGGGTGAAATGCATTTGTAGACCAGAATTCATTTTCAGACGATTATGTTTGTGTTTTGGTTCGTTATCAATCTACAGAGACTTGTGGATGACGAATGGGCCTGTCAGAATATTGCCAGTCAAAACATTCCCCCTCCTCGCTGTGAATGCCCCACATCCCGATCCCGAGGCTTTCCAGACAGCTGCAAGTTTCTCAACACAGGCTGGGAACCCGAGGACCAGTTACACGCTTATCTAGTGCGAGAAAATAATAATGCATGATTCATCATGCAAACTAAAACAGCTGTAAAAGTCTGACGGGCATTTAGGATGAAAAAAAGCTTCTTCATTTGCGTCGTTAAACACCCATAATCTTTCCATTGCGCATGAGATTATTTCGATTATTAAATGTTCTTCACACCAGCTTGCACTTTATTTTAAGGTTTTGTTAGAGTGTAATTATATATTGAGGAGTTCTGAGTAGGGTTAGGGTTACTGATTCTGCATAATTTACATGTAACATACATATGTAACAAGGACATTAAAATAAAGTGTTACCAAGTGTTCTTTTAGGAAAATGGTTCTTGTATGGCATCACTGCGAAAACCACCTTCGTGTTTAAGAGTGAGCGGCTGTCCGATCGCGGCGTAAACTTCTCTTTCCTTCAAAAAAGAAAAAAAAGGACTGATAAATCAAACCGGCGTGAGTGAGACAGATGCTCAGCATCACTTTTGTTCTGTGTCTGTCCGTCCGTCCAGGGGCACGTGCCCGCGCGGTGCGCGTGAGAGTGGGCGGAGGGCGCGTGCGCGCGGATGGAGTGTCCCGGAGTCGCAGCCTGGACTCTTCTGACAGGGTTAGTGTGTCTTTACTCGCGATCGCCAGAAACATGAGGCGCAGAACAGCTCGGCTTCTCCACTTCTGGTTGTTCTAGTTTAGTTGAAGTGGTTCTGGATCGATTCTTCGGTGAGGAAGAGCACATGAGAGTCCATCATCCCTCCTCGGTGTCGGACATGCTAAAGCCGAGCGAGCCCAGCGGTTCTGCTTTCCTCAAAGTGGACCCGACCTACATCCAGCACTGGCAGCAGCTGTTCCCACAGAACCCGGTGCCGGTCCCGGTGCCGGTCCCGAGAGCCAGCCTGATCTCCGTGAGCTCGAGCTCGTCCACCGAGTCTCCCGCGCGCTCCCTCAGTCACGCGCTGTTCGACACCGGAGCCGCTTCTCAAGCCAAAGAACTTTGTTTGTCGTCCAACTTTAAGAATGATAAAGGCTCGCGACTGAAGCTGAGCTCCGAGGAACTGGACTATTATCTGTACGGGCAGCAGAGGATGGAGATCATCCCGGTCAACAACAGCAACGGAGACGCCAATAACCGTGAGCACACACACACTCTCACACAAACACACACACGCACGCTTCGTTTCAATCGTGCATTTGAGTGATATCAGTTAACAACATGCACTTTTATGTTTAGGATTAGCTAATTGCATGCATAATTTACTGTTTTTAAATTGCTTATATAAGACATTGTAAAATAAAAAGTCGGGCTCACACTTTATTTTTAATTATGCATTTAAGTAGCATAAAGGCCTAAAATAATTAACAACATGTACTTAGGGTTAGTTGCATAATTGCATGTACAATGTTCAGTTATGTGTGCCAAAGACACTAATAAAAAGCGTCACCGGATTCGGTTATAGGCTAAAGGAGAGGCGGTTTCAGTGTGTGATCATGCATGGGAACTTTTTTAATTCTCTAGTTCTTTGCAAAACATTACTTTAAAACACATGTGAAAAACGTATAACAAAATATCCCACAGTAGCCTGTAACTATAATCCATATGATTCTTGAAAAAATAGGACATAATTTTCAGGAGTTTCGAATTAAATGATCGCCGTGTTTATAAATGTTATCGGGAAAAATGTCAATTTATGTCATGTTGTGTATTCGTGCATTTAGGCTAGAAGTATCAGGTAACATTTTATTTTACATTTTCCTTGTTATACATGTAGGCCTACTTATCATAGTTAATGACAGTAAATTATGCATAATTACATGCAACTTACCAACCAAATCCCTATAAGTACTCACATGCTTAATATAATATTACTCAGTAATTGCACTATAACTATGACATAAAGTGTAACCAATTATACTGTGAATAATTTAGTTTTATAGTAAAATAGCTTTAGTTGTAGTTTTTTTTTTTATCTTGTTTTTAAACGAGTTATTTCCAGGCTAGGCTAAAGGATGTGTGCAGGTCATTGAACTGAATTCTGATGAATTGATTTTATTCTCGAGTTATTGTAGAGTCTTGTTTTTATTATCCGGATCAGCGCGCGACAGTTTACACGAAAATGCTGAAATTATTCTCCTAAATTAAGGAAATGAACTCAACTTAAAATGAATAGAAATAGCTTAAAACACATTCACACTGAAGAAAACGCTCATTTTAAGCTCGGCCTTATTTTAAAACACATTTAATAAAACATTTCTTTATCGTTTTAACTGATTTGTCTATTCAAATTGACTTATTTTAATCTTATAGTTTATGTATTCAATATATTTTTTATGAGGTATCCTATCGAATCTGGGATAATTACACTTATTGTCAATGTCAGCAACTGAGAGCTGTTTTTAGCTGCTCTGAATTGAATCTTTATTAATTGCGCAAATGATTTTGGTCCCGTTATATTCCGCGTCGAACGCGCGCGCCGGTGTGTGAGCCGCGAGATGTGTGAGTGATCAGCGGATCTTCATCGATAAACGCGGGAGCACATGAGGGATGAGCGGACAACACACAATTAATTGCTGTATAGTTTTGTAGAGTGAGTCCGGATCAGTGATCGATCTCTCCATCGGCACACATTCATCATCCCAGCGCGGGACATGCGCGTCTCCCGGGGCACGAGACTGCTTTATCTACACGCGCGCTCCCGAGCCCATATTTCACAGCAGATGAGCTCGTTTACACACACACACACACACATGGGCTTCACAATATTCGGATGATTGCATGAGGAATTTCAGATGCACTGAACTAAACTAGATGATTTGAAAACTGAATAGAATTCTGCTTTGAGCCGCGCGCTTTATTTCTATAGTGCCGTTTAATGAGCAGCACGGAGTCACATATACAATTTCTAGTCGTTTTATTAGTCATGCAAAAATATTTTAAAGTGTAAAAACACAACACATTTTTATAACGATTAATATAAAGTGCAAATGTTTTTACATTCATTTCTGAAGTTTTATTTATGAAAAATGTCTGAAAAATCTTCATTCATGATTTTTTTTGTATGCACGCTTGAAGAAATATCTTCATGCACCATTTAAAGTTTGTGTTCATGAATTAATGCAAAAAAGAAATGATCTTATTTCATTTTAGCTGTATAATATTTTAGCCAAAATCAAATATATCATGCACCATGTAAAGTTTGTGTGCATGCACTGAAGAAATAATTCAAATAAGAAACTACCTAATTTAATTTTAGCTGTATAATATTTAGCAGAAATATAAGAAATACAACCATCATGATGAGGAAAGCTCTATTTTTCGGAACAAAGCTTTAGATTTAAAGTCTTCATGACGGTTAAAGCAGAAGCAATGCATGATGCATCATTACTAACCCTATAGGTACATGCAGTTATTAATATTACTCAGACTTAAATAGAGAATTATAAAACCTTAAATAAAGCGTGACGGGAATGTCTTCATGCTGACAGAGGAACAAGGTGTGCAAGTGACGAAGAAATAAAGCGAATAAGTTGTGTAATATTTTATTAAAGCCGTGCAAATACACACACATCTGGCTGAGAAACGAGCTCTACTTCGCTCCAGATCTGTGGCTGACCCGCAGAGGGAATGTCTTCATGCATCGTCTGACAGAGGGACAATTTAAAGTTGTGTGTGTCTCATCTGTGTGTGTGTGTGTCCCGCAGGCTGTGACATGTGTGCTGATAACCGTAACGGAGAGTGCCCGATGCACGGACCCCTGCACTCGCTGCGACGGCTGGTGGGCACCAGCGGCTCCTCGGGGCCCGTCCCCACGCCGGACGTGCCGGACTGGCTCCGGGATCTGCCTCGAGAGGTGTGTCTGTGCACCAGCACCGTCCCGGGCCTCGGCTACGGCATCTGTGCGGCCCAGCGGATCCCACAGGGGACGTGGATCGGGCCCTTCCAGGGCGTCCCGCTCACGCTGGAGAAGCTGCAGTCGGGGTCCGTCAGGAACTCACGACACTTGTGGGAGGTGAGTGTGTGTGTGTGTGTCAGTGCAAACTACTGAGGAACTCAGTATGAATGTGATCAAATATGCAGTCAAACCGCTCATTATTCATACGCCAGATATGATGTTGATATGATATGATCACCAACTATAGCCAATACACTGATCATGGCAGACATGAGGCTGAGTATATTCGGGTTTGGCTGTAAATGTGTCGCTTCAATGCATCGGATAAAAGCGTGAGGAAAACCCCACACACACACACACTAAAGGTCATCTGCTTGACCTCTGACCCGAGCTGAGCGAGTGTACGGCTCTATACACACACATGGACAGATATGCAAAAACTTGTTTTATTTTTCGCGTGAATTCGGAAACTTGTGTGTTTGTGTCTCGTTTCCATCACACACATCCAAACATTCTTAAATTAATTGAACATTTTATCATTTCATTTAATATTCATCAGTATTATTGATCTCCTGCATTAACACCAGAACTGAACTGAACTGGACGATGACATCACGGTTTACTCCATATACATACAGTATATATATATATATATATATTAGGGCTGTGCAAAAGTTAATTGCGATTAATCGCATCCAAAATAAAAGTCTGTGTTTACATAATATATTTGTGTGTGCTGTATATAATTATTTTGTATATATAAATACACACACATGCATGTATATATTTAAGAAAATGTGTTATTCCTATATAAAATATTTATATTTATATAATATAGATTATGTATTTATATATATATACAGAATTTAAGCGCAAATAATTCTTAAATATATACATGCATGCATAGGTATTTATATATACAAAATAATTATATACAGCACACTCAAATATATTATGTAAAACAGACTTTTATTTTGTATGCGATTAATCGCAATTAACTTTTGCACAGCCCTAATATATATATATATATATATATATGAACTGAATTAATAACTTTATTACAACAGAAATGAACATCACTGAACTGACTTAAGCTGGACTGTGATGACTGTGATGATATTCTCCAGACACACACACACACACACACACTGTTGCATTATTCTCCTGTTATCTCTGTAAAGCTGCTCTGAGACACACTCTGTGCTGTAATAGCGCTATAAATAAACTCGACTCGATTTAAATCAAGATATATTTACTGGAGAATCCAAATTAGTGAAATCTGAAATGCATCAAAATGAGTTTGAGCTTAAAAAAAGAACAAATAATCGAAAAAATCATCTTCATTTATGTCTGTCTGCACCGCCGATGCTTGTTCTTGTTTTAAACACAAACTCATTTTGACACATTGTTGATTAATCACGTCTCCATATCTCCGTCGTTCTTCTCCTCCAGTAAATGTCTGGTGATATAAGAGTGTGTGTGTGTGTGTGTTTGTGCTGGACTCGAGTCAGAAACACAGTGTGAGATCCACATGAAGCTCAGGCGCTTTTGTTTTTCGTCTGAAAGATGATATAGAGATGTGTTTTGAAGCGAACGCTGTTCCTGGATCAGTGTGTGACGTCAGTAAAGGACAGCAGACATGAAGGAGCATGAGGTTGGTGAAGTGTAACACACACACACACACACACACACTCGAGGCCAGATCTGGAGTGTGTCATGGCACAGGCTTGGGCAGACTCTGGGAGACTGTTATTGCTCGGCGGATTAATATTAATATTTCCCCTGTTAGATCATCTATTAGTTTAATATGAGCCCAACGCGGCGCTCATTACGGCCGATCCGGGTTTGATTAAGCCTGTCTGGCTCTCGCTCGCTGACCTTTTATTGACGGCGTTATTACGCTCCGGCTGTCCCGGCGCTGACGGATGCGAGTCTTGCTGGTTAAACACCTGATACGAGCCATTTGTTCAGTCAATTAGGAGAGAATAACACTGATAGCTCATCTCCTGTTTATTTAACGGACAGAACAAGATTCATAATAACCGTCCGTTAGAGCAGCGCTGCCGTTCACAGCCGACGGCGTCATCCGCTTCGTTATTCTGCGGGTCACACCACTTTCAGTTCAGATTATTTCAAGACTCAATTTAAACACAAACTCACTCAGTATCTTCAGTCTCTTGATTTGAGAGTGTTTGGATATTTGAGCTGGAAAACGAGACAGAAACACTGAGGAGGAACATCGTGTGTGTGTGTGAAGAAAAGCTTCTGTGCGGCAAATTAGGTGGATACGTTTAGAGAAACACACACACACATGAATGACCCATATGTTCTGCACAGGTCTGATCTCACACACACACACACACACACACATGAATGACCCGTATATCCTGCACAGGTCTGATCTCACACACACACACACACACACACACACACACACACACACATGAATGACCTGTATGTTCTGCACAGGTCTGATCTCACACACACACACAGATGTGAATGACCCGTATGTTCTGCACAGGTCTGATCTCACACACACACACACACACACACATGAATGACCCGTATATCCTGCACAGGTCTGATCTCACACACACACACACACACACACACACACACACACACACATGAATGACCTGTATGTTCTGCACAGGTCTGATCTCACACACACACACAGATGTGAATGACCCGTATGTTCTGCACAGGTCTGATCTCAAACACACACACAGATGTGAATGACCTGTATGTTCTGCACAGGTCTGATCTCACACACACACACACACACACACAGATGTGAATGACCTGTATGTTCTGCACAGGTCTGATCTCACACACACACACACACACACACAGATGTGAATGACCCGTATGTTCTGCACAGGTCTGATCTCACACACACACACACACACACACAGATGTGAATGACCTGTATGTTCTGCACAGGTCTGATCTCACACACACACACACACACACAGATGCGCTGTTGATGCAGTGGGTCTGCGGGGCGTCTGCTGCTGGTGTTTATCCGTCCGCTGGTGTCGTGGATCTGAGTCTGTCAGTTCTTTGGCTTCTCCGTCAGAGAGTTATTCCGGCTTTTCCCACCCGGAGTCTGGAATGCTTTTCTTAGGAATATTGTACACACGTCTCTCGTCGATATTGCCCATTATCAGCCATATTTACCAGCCATGAATCAGGCGAATAGTTCAGTTTGTCGTGTTTCACGGTCGGCGTGTCCAAGTCAAATATCTCTGCGTGAGTCTCGCCCAATAAATAGAGTTTCTTGTTAGAGTTTCTGTCATGAGGTCGCGCGCATGACGGTCCCGGGACCCTGGCGGCCTGAGTAATGTGACGTTTATAAACTAAACACTCGACCTGTGCTGTTTTACTGCGGTAAATGATGCTGTAGCTCATGTGAAGTGTGTCAGAGTGTCTTCGCCATCGCTGGACTGGATCTTGATGCTCAGAAACACTCGAGCGGAGTCTGTGTTGGGCTGGTGCAAGCTGGTTTCTGCCACACATTGAACATTTAAAAAAGTTATAGAGTTATGAAATATAATGCAAGCTGGTTTCTGCCACGATTTGAACATTTAACAAAGTTATAGAGTTATGGAAAATTATGGAAGCTTGTTTCTGCCATGCATTGAACATTTTAAAAAGTGATTTTTTTATAGGGTTATAAAGTCTGAAAAACTCAAAATCACAAGTTTATACAGTATCTCGCAATTCTGACTTTTTTCTTGCAATTATGAGTTTTAAAGTCAGAATTGTGTGAAAAATAGTAAAAATCACAAGTTTATATCTCACAATTTTTACTTTTTTCTTGCACTTAAGAGTTATAAAATCCGAATTGTGTGAAAAATATTAAAAATCCCAAGTTTATATCTTAAAACTCTGACTTTTTTCTTTCAGTTACGAGTTATAAAATAAAAATTCTAAGATAAAAGTAAAAAGGCAAATTTATATCTCGCAACTCTGACTTTTTTCTTGCAGTTACGAGTTATAAAATCCGAATTGTGAGAAAATTTGTAAAAATCACAAGTTTATATCTCGTAATTCTCGCTTTTTTTGCACTTACAAGTTATAAAATCCGAATTGTGTGAAAAATAGTAAAAATTGCAAGTTTATATCTCACAATTCTGACTTTTTTCTTTCAGTTATGAGTTATAAAATAAAAATTCTAAGATAAAAGTAAAAATCGCAAGTTTATATCTCACAATTTTTACTTTTTTCTTTCACTTACGAGTTATAAAATCTGAATTGTGGGAAAAATAGTAAAAATCCAAGTTTATATCTCGCAATTCTGACTTTTTTCTTGCACTTATGAGTTATAAAATCCGAATTGTGTGAAAAATAGTAAAAATCGCAAGTTTATATCTCGCAATTCTGAATTTTTTCTTTCAGTTACAAGTTATAAAATAAAAATTCTAAGATAAAAGTAAAAATCGCAAGTTTATATCTCGCAACTCTGGCTTTTTACTTGCAGTTATGAGTTCGCAAAATATCTCGCAAATCTGATTTTTTTCCTACAGTTATGTGTTTATATCTTGCAATTCAGAATTTTTCTTAAAGGTCAGAATTGTGAGATTTTGTATTCTTTCATGTCAGAAAGAAGCTTCCATAGACAGCAGTGTGTGCGTGCCCGAATGCATTTGATCACACACATACAGTGTGAGTATCTGGAAGGCCTGCAGTCGCCTGCTGTCATTGGCTGGACGCGATGATGTCATCGTGGCGCCGTGGGCCAGGATAAGTATTGTATCTTCTGTTCTATGGCGAAGGCTTGTTTAACATCGGTTTGCTGACACAGAACGCACTGTAATTTGTCACTGAAGTTATTTTATGCTTCATTTGTGTCTCTGTTGTGAGAGAAAGCATCTTTAACCATATCAGACTCTCAGTGTCAACATGAGCTTCATCTGAACGTAAAACATGCTGGTTTTCCTCCGAATTCTTCTGTTGCTTTTATTCCCGCTTCTCCTGCTCTGGAACGAGCGTCTCCGCTGTGTTTTCATTTGAGTTTTTTATGGTGGCTTCTAGTTATTTTAAGACTTGTTTAGTCTGTACTTTTCTAAACCTCGTCTGACTTTAAGCCTTTATATATTACACATATTGACATCCAGCTCAGCCTGTTATGATATTGCAGGTTTGTTCTGATAGTCTCGGAGCGCAGGGAAAAACATCGCTAAATGCATAATGATCAAATGAAATGAAGCCTTATAATGGAGTTTAGTCAGGAGAGGAAACTAGCTCTAGATGGAGAAAACACTGAACGTGTCTTTTGTGGATGACTAACCCTGTGTGTCCAGTTTATAAAAGTCACTTCATATTTATTTAATACTAAAACAGTATTTGTCTCTGTTTATTCTGCTTAAAATATGCTCAGTTTTGTTATTCGCTGTCATGTTAATAATTTTGCATATAATTAAATCTGTATAGAGTTTGTGAAAATATTAATACATTTCATTTATTTAGTTAGTTTTTTAAAAGATTTTTAATGCATTTTATTTAAGCTTTTACAGAAGAGTCATGGCATTAACGGCGTGCAGAAATAACTCGTGCGGTCGTGTGTGAGTCCTGAATCCGCCGCTTTATCACTTGTGTTTTCCTCAGTAAACAGACTCAAAGAGTGGAACAGTTCCTCTTTATCAATCCTGCAAAACACAAAAACGTATCGAGAGAGAGACAGACATGAGGTTTGTGTTCCACTTCATTTAAACCTCTCTCTCCCTCTCTCTCAATTTCAATTTTTTTTTAAATTCAATTTCAATTCAATTCTCTCTCACTCTCCCCTCCTCTCTCTCTCTCCATTGTCTTGTTCTCCAGCAAGTACACAGTCAGTTGTTAAGGGCGGGAGTGTGTGTGTGTGTGTGTGTGTTAATACTCCCGAAACGATAACAAGCGGCTCTATCGCCTCCAGAGACGCTCGCGGGCCGAGACCGAAGGACCTCAGAGTGTTTCCCGTGATAAAGCGTCGGCTCCATTACCCAGAGTGCTCTGCCCTCCTCACTCAAGTCAGCTTCATTTATACAGCGCTTTAATAATAAAGACCGTTTCACAGCAGCGTTACAGTGATAACAGGAGATTACAGTCACAGAGAGTGTTTGGGCTTCACAGCAGATTTAGAATAAAGTTATCGTCCAGATAAAGTTAGTTTTGATTGATTCACTTCCATTGTAAAGATCGTTAGTGATTAACTGAAAACAGAAACTGTTAATGTGTTCTGGACGTTCATTCACACACAGCTCGAGAACACACACACTGAAACACGATCCAAGTGCAAGTTTTGAAAAATGTAGAAAAGCGTGATCATCTCTGTGTGAACTTCAAAAATCTGTGAAACGCTGGCGTGTTTAGTCTATAGATATGAGCGTTTGCATATGTGTGTGCGCAGGCGTATAGTCTCACTGCACAAACTGACCTCGCCAAATTTCTTGTCCTGCTTTAAAAAGTGTGTCCATGTGACCTGGAATCATTTTGACAGCGGAGGAGGACAGCAGTGTAATGGCCGTCGGTCCTGATGGACTCGCTGTAATGAGGTCAGAGGTCAGAGTGGCTGTTAGCTCACTGTGTGTGTGTGTGTCTGGACATCGATGTGTGTGTCTCTTTACAGCTTTACAGGCTTCGTAAATGTCTGACGAGAGATTGAGCAGTAAGTAACGCAGTGACAGGAGACATCGATCGCCCGACCCTCGTTACGGCCAGCCGGCACTTTACAACGAGAAGCGTTTGGTTTCGGGACATCAGTAGAAACGCTCTGTTCACACTGGAAACATCATGGTGTGTGTGTGTGTGTGTGTGTGTGTGTGTTGACCTCAGGCCGGCTCAGATCACATTAATCAGCTTTACGGCCTGTTTAGGGTTTTTCTCTCTGACAGTCGTAACCAGCGTGAGACACGCCGACCCCCGTCAGTCAGAGAGAGTTTTACACTGAACATGTTGAACCGAGATCCATCAGGATCATCTGAAGACGAGAAGAGAAACTGTGTTCAGCTTCTTTCATCCCGAGTCCATTTACTGACCTGAACCATTTTTACAATGACCTTTTTGTTTTATTTGGATCAGAACTTTTGTGTGTGAAAACTTTGACCACTTTCAGCTAAAACATCTGCTTCAAATATAATTCAATAAGTCCCCTTGAGGTTTGAAGTTAACGGTTCAATAGAAATCTGCATTTAGGAATTTAGCAGATGCTTTTATGCAGAACTGACTTACAATAGAGGAACAAAAGCAATACGTCACAGAACCAACAATAAACAATTCGTGGAAGAGTGAACTGTAGGCAAGCTTGGAGAACCCACGTGCAGCTTTATTATTTCCCAACGGGAGTAAACAAACACTTGGCTTTTGTGATACAGGTAACAGTTCTTGACACAGACACATAAGGGCTTAAATACAGACTACTAATGACTAAACAAGAGACACACACACACACCTGTGAACATGATTTGGACAATTAACCAATGACTACAAAACACAAACACTAAGGGAGTTTTTATATCCCTGAAGATGAAGCAGAAACTCAACAGATATCATATATTAAATGCATTTAGAATGGACCTTGAGGGATCAGTTGTGTGACCTGCAGAAGCTCCTGACGGTGTGTGTCGATGCTTCTGTTTCAGATCTACGATCAGGAAGGGACGCTACTGCACTTCATCGACGGGAACGAGCCCAGCAAGTCGAGCTGGATGAGGTACATCCGCTGCGCTCGACACTGTGGGGAGCAGAACATGATGGTGGTGCAGTACAGGTACTGACCCCTGACCCCTAACCTGACCTTAGCCCCTGACCACACCCCTTACACTAATTATTATTCTGTTAGGATTATATTATTTATAGTTAACAGCATGTAAAACAATAGAAGAATACAGAATGTAAGATATATTCTCACAGAATATAAAAAGTGCAAATATTACAGAATTTTATAGAAAAGGAAATTGCGATATCTTTAGTTTATATATTTCACAATTCAGTGTGTGTGTGTGTGTGAGAGAGAGAGAGTGAGTGTTTAAGAGTGAGTGTGTATTTGTCTGTCTGTGTGTGCGTGTGTGTTTGAGTGTAAGTAAGAGTGTGTGAGAATTGTAATTTTTTAATTCTGTGGCGTAAAAAACAGAATTGCTCTTCTTTTCCAGTGTTTCAATGTTAATGCATTAGACGTACGTCTTTAACCGTTGCACTCATGTCTTGCAAGCTTTGTAATGGCTGTTTCTGTCTTGAAGTCCATAAAAGTGCATCTGTCCATCATAAAAGTGCATCCGTCCATCATAAAAGTGCATCTATCCATCATAAAAGCACATCTGTCCATCATAAAAGTGCATCTGTCCATCATAAAAGCGCATCCGTCCATCATAAAAGTGCATCTATCCATCATAAAAGTGCATCTGTCCATCATAAAAGCGCATCCGTCCATCATAAAAGTGCATCTATCCATCATAAAAGCACATCTGTCCATCATAAAAGTGCATCTGTCCATCATAAAAGTGCATCTGTCCATCATAAAAGCGCATCCGTCCATCATAAAAGCGCATCCGTCCATCATAAAAGTGCATCCGTCCATCATAAAAGTGCATCTGTCCATCATAAAAGTGCATCTATCATCATAAAAGTGCATCTGTCCATCATAAAAGTGCATCTGTCCATCATAAAAGCGCATCTGTCCATCATAAAAGCGCATCCGTCCATCATAAAAGCGCATCCGTCCATCATAAAAGTGCATCCGTCCATCATAAAAGTGCATCTGTCCATCATAAAAGTGCATCCGTCCATCATAAAAGTGCATCTGTCCATCATAAAAGCACATCCGTCCATCATAAAAGCGCATCCGTCCATCATAAAAGCGCATCCGTCCATCATAAAAGCGCATCCGTCCATCATAAAAGTGCATCCGTCCATCATAAAAGTGCATCTGTCCATCATAAAAGTGCATCTGTCCATCATAAAAGTGCATCCGTCCATCATAAAAGTGCATCTGTCCATCATAAAAGCACATCCGTCCATCATAAAAGCGCATCCGTCCATCATAAAAGCGCATCCGTCCATCATAAAAGCGCATCCGTCCATCATAAAAGTGCATCCGTCCATCATAAAAGTGCATCTGTCCATCATAAAAGTGCATCTGTCCATCATAAAAGTGCATCCGTCCATCATAAAAGTGCATCTGTCCATCATAAAAAGTGCATCTGTCCATCATAAAAGTGCATCTATCCATCATAAAAGTGCATCTGTCCATCATAAAAGTGCATCTGTCCATCATAAAAGTGCATGAACATTTTGAGTTGAACTACTCCTTTAAAATAAGTTAAACTCGTCTCTTGTGCCTCTTTCCTCTGTGACCTCCGTCTCGCGTTTTTAACAGTAAACATGTCCTGGCTTCAGTCTGATGATCTGATGATGTGCAGAGGTCATGAACTCTGACCCCGTGATCAGCTGGAGGCCGTTCTCCGTTAGATCCAGGTCCGCCTGTTATGATTCGCAATATCTTCATGGAATTCTCTTCAAAGCGGCGCTGATGGATGGAGTCGGACTCGGCCGTGTTGTTTCGCTCTGACGGTAACGTCTGCTGGCGTCTCCCGCGCGGGGAACTTTATTACTCTTCCAACCACAATACTAAATACATGTCAGCGCGGGAAACCCAACCCGAGACGGGCTTTGATCTGCGGAGATTCATGCGCGCGCTGGAGGTGACGGCAGGCGTGTAAGAGTAGGTTTACACTCACTCTGAGTGTGTGTGTGTGTGTGTGTGAGGCCACCCATCGCTCCCCAAACAGCCTCTTTCAGCGGCACACTGACTCATTTACTCCCACTACATTTATTTGTGCTGCAGTGTTTACGTTGAGTGAAGCCGAGCTGAGAGACGAGGCGTTACGAGGTTCTCAAGCTACGCCGTGTTTTCTCTCTCGTGGCTCGTGAGATGTTGGTGATTTATGGACTCGGCCTTTGTTTTATTTTGATGTTGCGGTGGAAAGAATTAATAAAATGCACCCATCTCAGCACTTCCCCCCCGAAGACCAAAGAGTCAAATATTTGAAGGCATTTTTCTCAGTTTAAGCTGTGCTTGATCCGGCAGACTGAGGTTAGCTGGTTTAAAGCTAGTTCACACCAAGGATGACAACGATGAAGATATTGGTTCTAAATATATAACAGAGACTATAACGATGACGGCACAAAGGAACGATATCGTCGGAATCACTTTCAGAGCGATGAATATGCAAATGAGCCCCGCCTCCACTCACTCACTCACTCACTCACTCACTCACTCAGAGATCCACTGGTTGACGATCACACGTTGTAACTCGCCCCCCTCGCCTCATTTAGTATGCGCGGTTCTATGAATATGCAAATGAGCCCCGTCTCCACTCACTCACTCAGAGATCCACTGGTTGACGATCACACGTTGTAACTCGACACCCTCGCCTTATTTAGTATGCGTGGTTCTATGAATATGCAAATGAGCCCCGCCTCCACTCAGAGATGCACTGGTTGTCGATCACACGTTGATCCGATTGGTTACAAGGTGGTTTGTGACGTCAGAAACACCAGCGATTTCAAAGCGTGTTTTTGAGACTGTCTTTGGTTCACTGCAGTTTCAGCAATGCTGTCCACTTATCAACGGACACACGGTGTGTGTTAAAGCGGATTAAACACACCACATAAACACATTAAATGCAGGATTTACACCACAGGGGGACTTTAAGAATTGGAGAAGTTCTTCAATCATAATGTTTTCTGAACCCTTCAAGTGAAAATAAACCACGAGTTTGACTTCTACATGTGCTGTTAGATTATTTAATGTCAAGATAAACTGATTTTAATAGTTTTTTTTAATAGCCACATGAGAATTAATAATTTAATATATTTTATAACGGATTTACGTATTTGATAGTCCGTTATAAATGCACATTTTGTTTTATAAACATTATTTAATGTAATTGAAACAGCTTTTTTGGTGTATTTTTTTAGTTTGATCAAGAATGAGTGAATGATGTGATAGAGTCACTTTGGATAAGGCAAGGCAAGTTTATTTATATAGCACATTTCATACACAGTGGCAATTCAAAGTGCTTTACATGGAAGAATTTAAAATAATCACAAGAAATCAGAATAATTAAAACAGTTTAAAATAAAAAAAAATCATAATAAAAATAAAATACAGTATCAAAAGTAAAATAGTACAGTAACAGTCGGACGAACAGTGGCACAGTGCTCATTCAGTAAATGCAATCAATATAAATAAAAACAGTTAAGAGTAAAAATAAAATAAAGTAATACCCCTACCTGAGATGGAAGAGATTGAGCTGGTTTACGGTGCTACTGGACTTCTTATACTCTCAGCAGTAACTTACTTCTTCACTCGCCTCACATAATAAATGTGTAATAAAATGCTAAATGATTAAATGTAAATGTGATATCTAATGGATTGAGGTGTGTTATGGTATATTTGTGTGTTCCAGGTCGTGTATCTTCTACCGGGCGTGTTCGGACATCCCTCGAGGGAGCGAGCTGCTGGTGTGGTACAACGACAGCTACACGTCCTTCTTCGGGATCCCCCTGCAGTGCGTCGCTCAGGACGAAAACTGTGAGTCTCGCAGTCTACAGGGGTTAAACAAGTCTCTGATGTCCCCAGCGTGTGTGTGTGTGTGTGTGTGTGTGGAGTTTTAGCTCTAAATACCCCACAGATATATTCTTATAGCATGTTAAAAGTGCTCGCTTTTCACGGGTGAGCAAAAACATGCAGTCTTTGTGTGTGTCCCTTTAAATGCAAATGAGCTGCTGCTCCCGGCGCAGAGGGCGGAGCTTCAAGAGCTCCTGTGTGTGAAAAGTTTTACGATTTTCAGTGCGTGTGTGAGGTAATCGGAGCTGCTAACACACACACACACACGCACTGAAAATCGTAAAACTTTTAGCCTTTTATGTTCAAACCGGCGTCAGACAAAGAGAAGAAGTGACGACACGTAGAGCAACAGGACATTTCTGAGTGTTAGTTAATGAATTTATGATATGATGATTTATTAATTTATCTGATGCGCAGTTCACTATCTTCAAGTCATATTCTGTCATGATAATCTATAAATCTCGTTCCCGGGGGCGGGGCTTATGTAAATTCTAGGGTTGGTGATGTCACTAACCTGGGAGGAAGCTCGTGTAGTTCTACCGGCCGTTTGTTGTAGTCCTTAAAAAAGCGGTTTCTGCAAAAGCTAAGGCTTGTGGAGGCGAGAGCGAGTGTGACGGCTCAGTGTTTACAGCACACACACTTTATGAGTTCAGTCTGGTCATGTTCTGTTTAGACAGCGCTCGTTCCTTCCAAACGCTCGAGTGCATGATGGGACGCGTGTGAGACGGTCTTCAGCGCTCGCATTATCTCATCAGAAACACTAAAAGATGTTTTTGAAACGCTGTGGTTTGCACTGCAGAAATGAGTTTGTCTGGTTTTCCAGCACAGATAAACACTCTTAAATCAGGAGACGTTTACTGGAGAAGCAGAATGACTGAAGATATTAAGATGAAGTGAGTTTGTGTTTAAAACAAGAACAGAAATTTGTCAGTGGAGTCAGAAAAATACACTTAACTCAAAGAGAAAAATAAGATTATTTTCTGACTTTGTTCTTGTTTTAAACACAAACTCACTTCATTTTCATTCATTTTTCAGACTTTATATCTTTTGTGAGACCTTCATAATTCAGTTGTCCATAAATCAGTGTTGATTCAGTTCACTTCAATATTTTCAATTTTGTCAAATAATTCAGTTGAATGACAATGTAAATTTGGCAAAGTTCATTTAATTATTAAACAAATTCAATTCAGTTCAGTAATGGTGTCCCTGTTTCTTCAATAATAAAACAAAATCAATCCAGTTCAATCTAAGACAACAGTCTCATAATTTAGTTCAATGTTGATTAACTTCAGTTCAGTAAGTGTGTCGATGTTGCAGAGTTCATGAGTTATGAAAGGATAATAGTGTGTTCCAGCGAGACCGAAGCCCTGAGGAGGAGCATCGCACGAGTCGACGTATTTGATGTGTTTTCAGAGCGAATCGCTCGTCTACAACTGACGCTCAGCGGTGATCAGACGACTTCTGGAGATTCATAACTCATTCTGCATCGAATGCGCCGGCTTTATTAAATCACAGCGCTCTCACATGTCTCGTCTTACAGTGGGCTAATTCAGTGTTTATGTGCACAGCGTGCCGCGTGATGAAGAATGTGGAGCGAGGTTTGATGATGGACGTGTTTCTGTTTCGCTGTCTGACTGTAAACCGCCTGAAGATCGCAGTTCCTGATTATTTACTTAAATGATTTAAAACACTTAAAACTAAATAATTATCTTTAGCTTTTCTGCAGCTCAAACTGTGGAGTGCTGGAGCTTGCAACGCCAAGGTCATGGGTTCGATTCCCAGGGAAAGCAAGAAGCGATAATGTAAATGTGGAGCTTGAAATGCTTTGCATAAAAGCGTCACCAAATGCATAAATGTAGAATAATATTTTATTTAAAAAATAAAACAATAATTATTTAAAAATAAATAAAAATAAAATGTATGTCAATTTATAAAATGCATTTAAATAATTTATTTATTTTTAATTAATAAACTTATTTATGAAATATATTGCATTCATGATTCAAATTATAGCTATTTACAAATACAAAAAATCTAAGAAATTAATCATTTTTAATTGATCACACATGACCATACATACATTTATAATGTATAATGTTACAAAAGATTATATTTCAAATAAATGCTGTTCTTTTAAACTTTCTATTCATGAAAGAATCATGAAAAATAATTCTTAAAAAAAAACATACTAATAATTATAATAATCATAACTGTGTGTTGATCATCAGATCCTCATATTAGAGTGATTTCTGAAGGATCATGTGACACTGAAGACTGGAGTAATGATGCTGGAAATCACAGGAATAAATTACACTTTACTGTATATTCACATAGAGAACAGATGATTTACACTACAATAATATTTCACTGGTTTACTGTATTTGTGATCAAATAAACACAGCTTTAGAAGAGACTCTTCTTTCAGAAATTGAAAAACATCTCACCAATCATTAAACTTTAGTGTATCCATACTGTAAGTGTCGTGTGTATCATGTGACTCTTTGTCAGATCGCCGTCATGAATGTTCTTAAGTGAGTGTGCGCTTCATGTTTCACTCAGATGTGTGTGTTCTGTTCTCTGATGTGTGTGTTGGCAGTGAACGTGCCGTCGACTGTAATGGAGGCCATGACGCGGCAGGACTCGCTCCAGCCGTTCAGCAAGAGCCCGAAGCCGTCGCCGCTGGCCCTGCGCTCCACAGTGTTCCCCCAGTCGCCCTGCTCGCGCAGCTTCTCCCTGATGGACAAGACGGGCCACATGGAGTCCAGTTTGAGCCAGCTGAGCGTGAAGAACCAGCGCGTGCTGGCCAGCCCCACGTCCACCAGCCAGTTGAGCTCGGAGTTCAGCGACTGGCACCTGTGGAAGTGTGGCCAGTGCTTCAAGACCTTCACGCAGAGGATCCTGTTGCAGATGCACGTGTGCACGCAGAACCCCGACAGGTACCGCTCACTCTATATTTCTACAGCGCTTTATACAGTCCAGATCGTTTCAAAGATGGGTCTCAGTGATCAACAGTAACAGTGTCAATGCTGCAAAGCTCATCAACTATTAAACAAATCCAACTTCAGCTCTACAGAAGACAATCATGATTCAGATCAATTCAGTTGAGTGTTGATTCAATTCACCAATTATGAAAAATTAAATTCAGTTCAATGTAGCAAAATTGATTAATTGTGAAAAATTAAATTCAGTTCAATGACGGTCAATGTTGCAAAGTTCATCAATTATTAAACAAATGTAATTCAGTTAATGTCAAGAAAATAGTGTCATATTTCAGCTCAATATTGATTCAATTCATTCAATGTTGATCAGTTCAGTAAGTGTCAATGTTGCAAAATTCATCCATTATTAAACAAATCCAACTTCAGCTGTAAAGCAGCTCTACACAAGAAAATAGAGTCATAATTCAGATCAATTCAATTGAGTGTTGATTCAATTCAGTCGTGTCAATTTTGCCAAATTCATCAATTATGAAAAATTATATTCAGTTCAATGTAGCAAAATTGATTAACTGTGAAAAATTAAATTCAGTTCAATGACGGTCAATGTTGCAAAGTTCATCATTATTAAACAAATTTAATTCAGTTAATGTCAAGAAAATAGTGTCATATTTCAGCTCAATATTCATACAATTCATTCAATGTTGATCAGTTCAGTAAGTGTCAATGTTGCAAAATTCATCCATTATTAAACAAATCCAACTTCAGCTGTAAAGCAGCTCTACACAAGAAAATAGTCATAATTCAGATCAATTCAGTTGAGTGTTGATTCAATTCAATTCAGTTGTGTCAATTTTGCAAAATTCAGCAATTATTAAAAATTGAACAGGTTCAATGTTGCAAAATTGATTAAATGTGAAAATTTAATTCAGTTCAATACCAGGGTTAATGTTGCAAAGTTCATCAATTCTTAAACAAATTTAATTCAGTTAATGTAAAGAAAATAGTGTCATAATTCAGTTGATCAGTTCAGTAACAGTGTCAATGTTTCAGAATTCATCCATTATTAAACAAATCCAACTTCAGCTGTAAAGCAGCTCTACACAAGAAAATAGAGTCATTATTCAGATCAATTCAATTGAGTGTTGATTCAATTCAGTCGTGTCAATTTTGCCAAATTCATCAATTATGAAAAATTATATTCAGTTCAATGTAGCAAAATTGATTAACTGTGAAAAATTAAATTCAGTTCAATGACGGTCGGTCAATGTTGCAAAGTTCATCAATTATTAAACAAATTTAATTCAGTTAATGTCAAGAAAATAGTGTCATATTTCAGCTCAATATTCATACAATTCATTCAATGTTGATCAGTTCAGTAAGTGTCAATGTTGCAAAATTCATCCATTATTAAACAAATCCAACTTCAGCTGTAAAGCAGCTCTACACAAGAAAATAGTCATAATTCAGATCAATTCAGTTGAGTGTTGATTCAATTCAATTCAGTCGTGTCAATTTTGCAAAATTCAGCAATTATTACAAATTGAACAGGTTCAATGTTGCAAAATTGATTAAATGTGAAAATTTAATTCAGTTCAATACCAGGGTTAATGTTGCAAAGTTCATCAATTCTTAAACAAATTTAATTCAGTTAATGTAAAGAAAATAGTGTCATAATTCAGTTGATCAGTTCAGTAAAAGTGTCAATGTTTCAGAATTCATCCATTATGAACAATTAATTCAGTTTAGTGTTGATTTAATTCAGTTTAATAATGGTGTCAATGTTGCAAAATGCATCAATTTTTAAATTAATTCAAGTATAAAGCAGTTCTACAGAAGACAATGGTGTTAAAATTCTGTTAAATGTTGATTCAATTCAGAAATGTCCTGTTGCATTCTAGTGTTAATGTTGCAAAATTCATCAATTATGAAACAAAATTAATTAAGTTAAGGTCAAGAAAATAGTGTCACCGTTCAGTTCAATATTAATTCAATTAATTTAATGACGATTCAATTGAGTTCAATAATGGTGTAAATGTTGCAAAAGTAATCAATTATGAAATGAATAAACGATAAAGCAACTTTACAGAAGGCAATTGTGTCCTAATACGGATTAATTAAATTCAGTGTTGATTTAATTCAGTTCAATAACAGTATCAATATTGCAAAGTTCATCAATTATGAAAAAAATTCAATTCAGTTCAATAAATGGTTAAATGTTGCACAATTAATGAATTATGAATAAAAATTAATTCAGTTCAATAACAGGGTCAATGTGTCAAAGTTCATCAGTTGTGAAACTAATAGTAAATAATGTCATAATGACAGTTCAGTGTTGATTCAATTCAGTTCAGTAGTGTCAACGATGCAAAGTTAATCTATTATGAAACAAATCCAATTTCAGCTGTAAAGCAGCTCTACAGAAGACAATAGTCATGATTCAGATCTTCAGTACAATGTTGATTCAATTCAATAGTGTCAACGTTGCAAAATTCATCATTATGAAACATGAAATTCAGTCCAATAACAGTGCCAATGCTGCAAAATTAATATATTATGATATAATCAATTATGATAAACTCAATGTTGATTCAAATGAGTTAAATGATGGTGTCACTGTTGTTAAATTCCTCAATTATGATTAAAATCCAATTCAGTTTAATGTTGATTCAATTCAGTTCAATAACTGGCTCAGTGTTTCAAAGTTCATCGGTTATGCAACTAATAGACAATAGTGTCATAATTCAGTTATATTCAGTTCAATGTTGATTCAATTGAGTTAATAATGGTGCCAATGTTTTGCTAAATTCATCAATTATGAAAAATCCCATTTAGTTCAATAACAGTGCCAATATAGTAAAATTAATATATTATGAAACAAATTCAATTCAGCTCAATAATTTCAATAACTGTTTCAGTGTTGCAAAGTTCATCTGTTATTAAACCAATAGACATTATTGTAGTAATTCAGTTAAATTCAGTTTGATTAATTCAGTTCAGTTCAATAGTGTCAATGTTACTAAAATCATCAGTTATGAAAGAAATACAATTAAGTTCAATGTTAATTCGGTTCACTTCAATAGTGTCAATTTTGAAGAGCATTGAATGCTTCCAGTCATTGAATTTTTTTTTTGTTTGTTGTAATTTAGTGTTTTTATTTATTTTGAAAAAATTTACAATATTTTGTACAATAAGAAAGAAAACTTATACGACTACTAATTCCCCTCTAACTTCGGGACATTGAGCATTATCCAAATAAAATGAATTTAGAATAACAAATAAACAAATAAAATAACGTTTCCAGTCATTGTAAACGCGAGCCAGAAAACTCTCGCTAAATGCCGAAGAGCGTCAGAAGTTTCTGGAAGATTACGTTCTCTCTGTCTGAATCTGGAGTTTCTCCTCAGAAAGCCACACGAGTGTAACATCTCTAAACCTAATTAAACGCAGCTGAGGATGTATTGGAAATTTTTTGCTTAGCTCTATTTTCTCAGAGCCATAAATCCGCTGCCGCCGTCACAAAGAAATACCCACTCCAAAGGTGATGCAGAGCAAAACAGATGCCACTTATTCAATAAACTAATATTCATACAGAAGAAAAATGTTTGCGGGAGACCCGAGGAGATGAAGTCAATGTGAGGCTTTGTCAATACTCAACTTTATGACCCCGAGGCGCAGATAAAATTTAGCTGAACAAGGCAATCTGGGATGAGCCGGAGTTTGGCCCGGAAGCCGGCGTGACTCCGGGAATCTGTTTTAAATGATCTCACATTTACTTTATGGCCTTTGGCTTATACATATTTATTGATGTTTAGTTTATATGTACATTTTAGAGAGGATAAATCATGGGATCATTGCAAAAAAATGGGTTTGTGCTGATGTGTTTTGCTGAGTGTGTCTGGACTGGAGGTGTTTTTCTTGTTTTTGTTTGCTCACATCCATCACGGCGATGACGGGAAAAGCCCTGGAAAGAGCGATTCATTACGATATCGAGCAGAATTAACCAGCTCAGATAAATATTCTCCTTCTGAAAGAGGAAAGTGAGACGCTTTCACTGTGCTTTTAGTGCGCAGCCGTAAACACATGATCATAGTGATGTCTCGGTTTGCTCTGTGAGGGTTTTGGGAGCGCAGTATTGGAGATCTGAGGTTGTTTATGTCCGAGCCCGTCCTGCAGTAATAAACAATAACCGCACATTAATCACCAGTGCACACACACACATCCATCATCTTAACATATTCACCTTCACTGCATCTGCAAACAGAAAAACTTCAGTCACGCTCGGCTCCATCACAGGAACGCTGTCAGTCGCGCAGATCTACAACACCTCACGCCATTATTTTATTTTATTTAATATATATTATATATATATATATATATATATATATATATATATATATAGGGTTTTTTGATGGGGTATTTTTATAAAATATTTTTTCTTTTTTCAAAAACAATTTTGACATTTTAGATTGATGCATAGATTGATATATAATATATTACATTATTTTATATATATAATTATATATTATATATAATATTATAGTGTATCATGTTATATTAAACATTTTTATACAATTATAATA
Organism: Pimephales promelas; assembly: GCF_988280905.1. Classification (NCBI taxonomy): domain Eukaryota; kingdom Metazoa; phylum Chordata; class Actinopteri; order Cypriniformes; family Leuciscidae; genus Pimephales; species Pimephales promelas. Next base: position 35,640,628 of record NC_142782.1, on the reverse strand, counting down.
TATATAGAGCTTTTAGATACATAATTATTTATATAATTACATATATTGTTCATATACATATTTTTTATATATTATACTAATTTTTTTTTTTAATTATTATAATATAATTATACCTTTTTTAAAAACAATTTTACATATATTAAATATTTAAAAACATGCTCGACTACGGGACAAACGTAATGAGGGTTCCGAAAAAAACGCAAAAAAGAATATATAGTATGCATGTTTAAAATTCTAAAATGAAAAAATGTAAAAAAATAATTTTAGAATATTAAACATAATGTGTATTTTTTAATGTTTATTTTCTTTTTTATTATTACTTTTTTCAATCATTCTCATCATAACAGATTAAAGTCAGTATAAGACTTCTTTACGATGTCGCATACTTAAATGTGTTTTACATTTTAAGAGTCTGTCAGTGATGAGAAGCGTGTCAGTGTTTCCTCACACACACACACACACACACTGAGACTGAGGCGCGGAATCATCGCTGATCTCAGAGTTTCTTCACTAACGACGAGTCGGGGTCTCTCGCGGGTCTCAGATATTGATCGATGTCCCGGAGTGTGTTCTCGCCCCGGTGCTGATGAGGGTCACGCTGCCATGGCAACGCTCTGTGTGTGTGTGTGTGTGTTTCAGACCGTATCAGTGTGGACACTGCTCTCAGTCGTTCTCCCAGCCGTCAGAGTTGCGTAATCACGTGGTCACACACTCCAGCGACCGGCCCTTCAAGTGCGGATACTGTGGACGAGCGTTCGCCGGCGCGACCACACTCAACAACCACATACGCACACACACCGGGGAGAAGCCTTTCAAGTAAGTAACAGTGAGTACCATCCGTTCCTAGAAACGCATCCTTCTGCATTCACTGTTACGCTTCACTCCTGACTCTCTTCATCTGAACATTAGATATTACAGATCGACTTATCAACAACAACTGGTTGAGCAAAACACAATGGCTTCGGCTTACTCACGCTTGCCATACACACACACACTCACACACACACACACACACACACACAGACTCACACACACACGCACATTAACAAACACTCACAAACACTCTCTCACACACAGACTCACACACATGCTCAAACACACACACTTACACTAACATACACCAACAATTTGAAAACACTAATATATATATATATATATATATATATAACCTTTTAATTGTAGTTTCAAATATTTATACATTGTATATATATATTCTTTTACATTTAACTCATGTTTGCAACCTCTTCATTTTTTAAAAGTATACATTTTATGTTACAAAAATATTAATTTTAATAATATATATATATATATATATATATATATATATATATATTTAATTAGAATGTTTCCTTTTTCAAAAACAATTTTTTTAATAGTTTTATTTTCATAGTAATGAATCTGATTGATGAATGTGTGTTCTGTGTGCCGTCTGCAAACACACTCATGTTAATCAGATGTTATTATTTACAACACAACAAGTGTGTCGATGTGAAACTGCGTTACAGAAGCGCTCGGGTCACTCCGAGAGAACAGAGATGATGTGTGTGTGTGTGTGTGTGTGTGTGTGAGTGCTCCTCTGTTCCAGGAACAAATCAAGCGTCTAATAAGTAATCAGCGAAACACACACACGTGTCATCAGCGCTTCAGAGACGCAGAGCACAAACACAATCATGAAGCGCGCAGAGATCGCCGTCCGTCGATAGCGTTATTGAGTTCTCCTGATGGAGCGAGCGGAGCGTCCGATTAATGCGGCCGTCAGGACATTCATAAACTTCATTTACATTCTTGCATTCAGCACTCGCTCTGGAGAACACAACACATATCCAGATATTGATCACAGTTAACTGAGTTTGTGCTCGAAATGCTTAAAAAATATCTGCCAATATCTTGTTATTCTTCAAGCATAAACTCTCGTTCTCGTCTCATTTCCAGTGGATCACATGTTTCATTTTAAAGTACTTCATTGGCACGATTGTGTTCACATAAGATATTTGTCAACGCATTTACAGGAAAAAAGTCATGACAAGAAATAAAATACAATGATATATAATTCATTATTACTAAAGTAATTTCTCAAAAGCAAGATCTTTTTTGCAAGATGTTTTTGCATCAAAAGTATCTCAGATTAAATATTTAATATTATGAATATTAAAATTATAACTGAATGTGAAGTTGTGATTTATATTTATATTTAAACAACGTTCATGCATGACTGAGAATGTGAGAGGAGAACGTTATTATTTTGTAATATTATATTATTTTTTAGTATTCCTGCTGTAATATTTTATATATATATATATATATGCACACACACACAGTGTTTTTACTTATTAAAGTGCTATATACAGAATTAAATGCAGTGTAAAGTTTAATTGTGTTTTAAGAAATATTCTTTTAGTGAACTTGAATAAAATAAGTTCAGAGTACTCATGACTAATTTTATTTATAAACTTAAATGAATTGAGGCAATTGGTTTCCTCAAATGAAATGAGTTAGCTTAACTTGTTGGGTTTTACATTTTTTATAATAAAAAACCCATAAAAATAGAATTTTATATACTTTATATATTTATTGTATTCTAATATTTTGTATATTATATTTATTTGATGATTATTATATATGTATATTATATATATATATATATATATATATATATATATAGTATTTGAAGGACAGAGAATGTGAAAAATAACATTTAGTAATTCAATAACACATTTTATTAAATTTTCGCTTAAAATTTATTAAATTAGCTTAACTTGTTAGGTTTTACAGTGATATACATTGTATATATTTTTTTAAACTCTATATTTTTATAATTAAAAAAACAAATATAATTGTACATACTGTACATATTTATCGTATTCTAATATTTTGTATATTATATATATATATATATATATATATATTTGTATTTGATGATTATTATATATGTATATTATAGAATATTTTCATGATTTGTAATCAACATTTTTTCTTTTGTCAAATCAACTTAAATAATTTATGTAGTTTCTGATGAGTAAATCAATTTACTTCATTGTATTAACTGATTTTTTCCTTTTCAATTAACTTGAAATTTTAAGTTAAACCAACAATATTTTTTACAGTGTATATATATAGATATATAGTCTTTGAAGGACAGAGAATGTAAAAAAAATAACATTTAGTAATTGAATAACACATTTTATTAAATTACATTTGTCAGGAACACTGAAGCGGAGCACGCGCTCGCGACACCGAGGTCACGGGTTCGATTCCCAGGGAACGCATGTGTAAAGCTGAAGTCTGAAAGTGTTGCTGGCGTGTTCTGTTAGAGAGACTCGAGCCGCCGTCAGGATAGAGACACGCCTCTGATGAGCTTTTCCTCTTCATCTCCGTGAGTGACAGCGGGTCTGATCCGGGCCCCCGGGGGCCGCGCGTCCGCGCACATTATTGACAGGCTCACGGTTCCTCGTCATCAGGACTCGCAATTACACCTCGCGTTCCTCACGCTCTCATGTGTCAGATGTGGCTTGCTCTGTTTGACTCGCGTGTGTGTGTGTGTGTGTGTGTGCAGGTGCGAGCGATGCGACCGGAGCTTCACACAGGCCACTCAGCTCAGCCGACACCAGCGGATGCCCAACGAGTGCAAACCCATCAGCGAGAGCAGCGAATCAATCCAGGTGGATTAACTGATTGACCGGCGCCCAATTACACGGCCAGAGAAAATCATGATTAAATGTCACGGACACTTAAGCAAAACCAAAGATTTCCTGAGAGAAACGCTCAATCACGCGCACAAAACCAAAAGCAGTAATAAAATAAGGGAGATGTTAAGAGTTATCGATCCTGGCGTGGATGGGGGCGGGGCTGGGGGCGGGGCCAAGGGTTGGGGAGATTATTTATTCATGAGTCGGTGAAACGAGTGTGTGTTTAGAAGACTGCAGAAACTCACGCTCTCGGTGTGTTTGTCTCGTTTTTACTTTCCTGCGCACTAACACAACCAGCAACACGTGTGTTCCAGTATCTATCATCGTTAACGTTCGGTAATAAAACACGACTGTTCATGGTTCGCTTTTTATTTGACTAATGTTAACAAATGAAGCTAAATATCTACACATTCTTAACTGGAGATTTAAGATATTATTGATCAAAATGAACACATTTCTGCCAATTCAAAGGGAAAACAAGATTATTTTCATAAGATTATTCATAGATCTATATATATTAGTGCTGTGCAACGATTAAGCGCATCCAAAATTTACATAATAAAATGTGTGTATTGTGTATATAATTATTTTATATATATAAATACACACACATGCATGTGTATATTTAAGAAAAATGTGTTATTTATATATAAAATAAATTATAAATATACAGTATATACATGCATATGTGGGTATTTATACATACAAAATTATTATACACAGCACACACACATATATTATGTACAGGAGTAACATTTATTACGATTTTTGTTCTGTAAAACAAGAGAAAAATACTAAGAGCATCATTTTCTGCAGTGTTAAGGCGTACAGACACTGATTCATATATATATATATATGATATATATATATATATGTGTGTGTGTATGAGGACGTGTGTGTGTGTGAAGAGCTCAGCGTGTGTGTAATCGCACCATTCGGCAGCATGACTTACAAGGGCAGCGACTGCTTCACCAAAAATGACTTTTCTTTGTATAAAATGTAAATTATGAATATTATATTTCTCCCATATCATGCTGTATGGCACTTTTGACCATTATTATTTAATATTTCAGCACCGTGTGAAGAGAATCACAGCAGACTGAATGTTGATCGTTTACTTTGTTATTGAACTTTCTATCTTGTGTTTCTCAGAGCTTTACTATGATTACGAGACACTTTTGAAGTCCAGAAGCTTTATGATGTTTCACTCAAACCAAAGTCACTGAATGGAAATGAGCTCCTTTTCTAAACACACAGAATCTATTTTGTTTTTATGAATCATGTGAAAATCTGTGCTGTATTTTACAGATGTGTTCGGCTCAATCCATCTTTTGTTTGCATGATTTCAACATTTTTGTACATAAACAACAGGCCAAAAAATGTTGTTGTGAATAAAGTAATGACCAAACTTTGACTAACATCAAACTGGTTGACTGTACTCTATGCTCTTTAAATGATCATGATTTCATTGAATATTTCATTCAGGTCAGTCTAGTCATATCTGAAGTCATTTCGCTTCTCAATTAAATGAAGAGACTAAATTATTTAGTAATTAATAATTATATTTATATATTTTTAATGGAGAACAAAGCAAAACTACCAAGTAAAAAATATTTTTTTTTTGTTAAATAAATTTTTTATATTAAATAAATATTTTTTTTGTTGATATTTTCAATGGACAACAAAGGGAAAAAAATGGTTAATATTTTTTTAATGGACAACAAAGCAAAAATAATAAGTAAAAGAAAAAACATTTTGGGGTTAAGAATATATATTTATGTATGTTTAATGGACAGCAAAGCAAAAATACTAAGTAAAGCCCATTGTTTTAGCGTGCAGCTCCTGAGTTCCTCTAAGGTATTTGCGGCTCCCGTTTGCCTCTTCAAACACACACACACACACACACACACGTGTGAGTTTGTGTCTCTTGTAGAAGTATAATGTCCGTCTTCAGCCGGTGTGTGTGTGTGTGTGTGTGTGTTTCGGGTTCAGGTCAGGTCCCCCAGCGGTCTCGGCTCACACATGTGACCCGCACAACCTGAACACACCACATCTGATTTATGAAGCGCGCGCCTGAACACACTGATGTGGAGCTCGAGCGCGCGCGCGTGTGTGTTTCCCGCGCGCTGATAAACGGGGGAACGATTGGACCGTATTACGTCAACATTATTTCTAACGGTTCTGGCGTTGTTTTGTTTCATTTGGCTCGTGTATTACAGCAATACTTACTCTCAATAAAGTTCTGGAAAACTGCTGCTATTCACAGTCTCAGCGTTCTTCCACAACACATCATCATTAGTGGTGGCGTTCTCTGACAAAACAGCGAAATACTTAAACATGTTCATCCTCAGTACTCCCTCAGTGAGGCCATAATCCTAATTCAAAGTGAAAAGTGTGTTTTTGTTCTTGTTTTAACACAAAATCACTACATTTTTCAGACTTAATATCTTCAGTCATTTCGCTTCTCCAGTAAATGTCTCTGATTTTTAAGAATATTTAGATATTTGTGCTGGAAACGAGACGGAATCGCTGAGGAGGAACATTAAGTAAAGGTTCTCAGTAACATTGAAGGATTAGTTCACCTCAAATTGAAAATGTCCTGATAATTCACTCACCCCAATGCCATCCAAGATGTTCCTGTCTTTCTTTCTTCAGTGGAAAATAAATAAAGTTTTCTGAGGAGAACTTTTCAGGGTTTTTCTCCACACAATGCACTTCAATGGTAACCAACATGTCGAAGTCCAAATCATTGCAGTTTTAAAAGGCTCTGCACGACCCCAGCTGAGGGTCTTATTTAGCGAAACGATCAGACATTTTATAGAAAAATAAACATGAATTTACTTTTTAACCACATTTTTTTTCTAGAACATTATGAAATAACCTTAAATGAAGGTTTACTGGAAGAACGCTAGTTCATAACTTCGAGAGAGCGTTCTGTGTATGGGCTGAAATATGTGCCACATTATGTGAAAAGTATGTGAAAGAATTTGAACCATTTATATTTGAATTTGAATGGCAAAACTTGAATAATTGCATTGAAAAACTGCATTTAAATCACATCATTTGAAATTGTATTGCTTAATTAAAATTGAATTATTCAAAAACTGAATCTGAATCTCAAATCATACAATTTGATCCTCACTGAAACTCTCTAATGATTCAGTTCTCAAATTCAATTTTAAGTTACTGAGACAGACATCCGGGTAGTTGTAGGATGAAGGAAGAGCAATCGTGCGCAGATCGATAGCGTTCATTGGCGCACAGGACTCCTCTTGAGCCAATCAGCACCAATGTACTGGAGCACAGTATTTACCCGCCATGAAACAAAGAAGAAGTACTTGCCTGACTTGCCGACTGGCGTGACCAGTGACTGACCTCCACCATGGATTCGGCTGGGACAAGTACGCTAATGACGGTATTTTTTTTATTTTTTTTTTACGATCTTACGATCTTTTGTTGAACTGTTTTTAATAGCTATTTTGTAGAAACGGGGGGATTTAAATCTTTCTCCCGACGTTGCTAATGCTAACACAGTAGTTAGCTATAATCCCACGTTTTTATGGTATTACTAGCTCTGGTAACAACATTTTTGCCTGGTGTTTATTATTTTTAAGCGTTTGCCTCTTCCTCCGGTGAAAATGTTGTTGCAGACGTAGCTAACTTTGGTGTTAGCCGCCGCCAAGTAGACTGGTCATGTCTTCTTCAGTGTGATTTTTTTTTTTCCCCATAACTTCTCCTAGGTTGTCAGTGTCAGAGTAACGTTACTGCTTACTGAGAGAGAGTATGTAAGCTTGTAAGTTATGTGTTGCTGTGTTTGGCAGGTGCTAGCATAATGTAAAGCCATAAACTTCAGGGCAAACCATAGCACTAGCCCTATTCATTTGAATTGAATGCATAAGTTGGCTAATTCCATTTGACTAGACCACAAAATAGCACATTTACACTTTGAAAGAAAGCCGGATGTTTTGTTTAATTAAATTCAGTAGTGCATATGGTATTGTGATCTATAAATGAAGAGTTCAGATGCAAAAGCCTCTAAATGCCATTTGAAATTTTCTTCTTTAATTATGATTTTTTTTATCAAACTTGTATATTTAAGTTCAGTAATTTCACTTAAATGACAATAAAAATTACCTATTAATTGTTATTTAAGTGAAATTACTGAACTTAAATATACAAGTTTGATAAAAATCATCATTAAAGAAGAAAATTTCAAATGGCATTTAGAGGCTTTTGCATCTGAACTCTTCAAATATAGTGCCTATTTTATTAATATTTTGTTTTATATTGATATAGATAGCCATTTACTTGAATAACTTTTTGCAATATCGCTATTTTTTGGGAATATGGTAAACATCCCACTTTATAATTTATGTTTTCGTACTATTTAAGTTATTTGTATTGTATTATGGGTTTTAAGTTGATGTATTGTATAGCTTTTCCAACCTACTGCTGAACTTGTATACTTTTGACAGGGAGACAACCCAGAAGTAGTCAATTCAGCAAGACACCTGCTAAATTTGCTCACAAATGCAACACCTTCCTATGGAAGCTTGTTTCCGCCACTGAATAAAAAAATAAAATAAATAATTGTGACTATCTCTGTTGCGACTAATTGTGATTTATCGCACAATTCTGACTTTTTTTCTCACAATTGCGAGTTTATATCTCGCAATTCTGACTTTATTTCTCAGAATTGCGTGATATAAAGTCGCAATTGCGAATGATAGTCAGAATTGCGAGATATTAAGTCAGAATTGCGTGACATAAAGTCGCAATTCTGAGAAAAAAAGACAGAAGTGCGACTTTTTATCTCACAATTCTGACTTTTTTTTTTATATATGTCGAAATTCTGAGATCTTTTCTTAGAATTGTGAGATATAAACTCGAAATTGCGACTTATCAGGCCAATTCTAAGGGGAAAAAAGACTAACTTTTTCCCCCTCAGAATAGTTTAAATCTAACAATTCTGACTTTATATCATGCATTTCTGACTTTATAACACGCAATTGCGACTTTATATCTAGCAATTCTAACTTTATGTCTTGCAATTCTGACTTTATATCTCGCACTTGCGACTTTATATCACGCAATTCTGACTTTACATCTCGCAATTGTGAGAAATAATGTCAGAATTGCGAGAAGTAAACTCACAATTGTGAAAAAAAAAGTCAGAATTGTGAGATAAAAAGTCGCAATTACCTTTTATATTTTTCATTCTATGGCGGAAACAAGCTTCCATACCTTCCCCTGGTCCTGTTGGGTCCAGTGCCCTACATCAAATTGGCCCAGAGACTCCAAGGTGTTGTCTAGTTTTGCAACAAATAAGAAAACACACACCCAGATTAACATGTATAAAATAATGTGATGCATCTCCTGAACACGGCATGTCATTCTAGCAGACAGGGCAGGAGTCAGGAAAGAGGGAAAGATGGCCAACCCAGTGTCCACACAGAAATGACAAGGTTCTTCACTGTATTTGGTTTCTTTGTCAGACTGACTCATCCCGACCCTTACATTCATCAATTTAAATTCTCAAACTATCGCTAGTGAAATATGTATTTGTATTGTGTAATAATGTCAAATTAATAAATTATCATCACAGGTCTTTTCCTGCCCTTTTTGGAGCCAGGGGAAAGCCACTCCACACCAGTCAGAGAGATAGAAGTTACATTTGATCTCTTACCCAAAATTGTTGAGCGCACTCCCAAAGGCAGTGAAGAAGTTCTCCATCTGCAAGCTGGTTTGGGACGCAGGTCAACGCTGATACCAGAGAACTACACCCAGATGAGGTGAGGCAACAATTTTTTTTTTGTAATATAATGTTTGAATATAGTCCACTATCAAAACCAATGTTCATTAGTCAATGTGATGGTATGATTTACACTACCGGTCAAAAGTTTTAGATCGGTAAGATTTTTTATGTTTTTAAAAGAAGTCTCTTCTGCTCACCAAGACTGCAATTATTTGATAAAAAATACAACAAAAAACCCCCAGAAATATTGTGAAATATTATTACAATTTAAAATAGCAGTTTTCTATGTGAATATATAATGAAGTGTAATTTATTCCTGTGATCAAAGCTGAATTTACAGCATCATTACTCTTGAAACATTTCTGATTATTATCCATGTTAAACAGTTTTTTTACATTTTTATTTCGGGATTCTTTGATGAATAGAAAGTTCAAAAGAACAGAATTGATCTGAAATGGAAAGCTTTTGTAACATTAATCACTACCAATTAAACGTTTGGGGTCAGTAAGAATTTATTTTTTATTTTTGGGGGAAAGAAATTCATCATGGATGAGTTTAATTGTTCAAAAGTTACAGTAAAGACATTTATAATGTTAGAAAAGATTTAAGATTAGAAAAGATTAAGTTTAAATGCATAAAAAATCCCTGTTGGATCTTGATCAAGGAAATTTCAGGTGAGATATGCTTGGTCCATAAGTCTGAGTCCTCAAACAATATTTTGTTTACATGTTACAGGGCTGAAAACTCAGGACACATATGACAAGAAAAAAAGGAATTGTGTTTGACGACACAATTCAGGCACTGACCGTAAGTTGCCTACGTGGGCTCTGATTGGCCCACATGGTCAATCGAGTCTATTAAAATTGCTTCCTCTGTTCACACCATAAAATAACCTGATGAAGGTCTCAGCGACCGAAACATTGTTCTCTGATTAAACTTTATATGCAAGTTAAGATTCCTCTGCTCTTCTGGTCCTCTCCTACTGCATACTCTTTTATTGTTTTATGTTCAGTAGGCTTGTGATCTTAACACAGTATTATGCACTTATGCCCTCGGGATGTTACTATGTTTCTACTAATTGATTTATGCGGTTTTCTTTCAGAAGTGCTGGTGAAATGTGTGCTGCCTCAACCTTTGGTGATGGGGAGATCCAGATTCAGCACATTTCCAAATGCGGAGGATAGATATATCACTTCTCTCTCTCAGGTAAGAGGTCGCAAGGGTTTTAGTGCTGTGAAATGTTTGGCATCAGTGTTTTTTTCTCTTTGTGTGTGTGCGTGTCTTTTTAAGGTCGAGTCGGCCACGGAGGCTACGATGACTGAACTGATTGAGGACACTTTGAGCTGTGGCTATAATGGACCTGTTCATGTTGGAAAAAATTCTTCGGTATAATTGTTTTTTCACTTGTCAATGACGTTAATATTCATGTTTTGATTTTTCACATATTATGTTTTCTTCATTCTATATTTTAGTGCTGTTGTTCTTCGGCTGATGCTACGTGAAGGTCTGAAACTTTATGGTCTCGTTGATCTAATGAACCGATGCCCAAACATCTGCCAACCGCTTTGTCCCCGGGGTGGAGGTGAAGGTGAGTTAATAAATGTAGACTTTAGTAGGGATGCTAACAATAGCTAACAATAGTGATTCCAAGTACCAATCATGCCCTTTACTTGAACTTTTTTTGTCTAGACTTTGTGGGGTCACTGGACAATAATAATGAAGATGGTAAAGTTAAAGGTCCACGATGCAGAATTGTCCTAAAAAAAACAATGTATAGTAAGACCCCCAGCTGGTGTGAGCTGCTTTATTTATCTACAGAGATACTGCCTTCTGCTGGGATTTTCTGGTTTTCTGATTATGTTGCTGTTTGGGACATTTCTGTGTCAAGCTTTGGACAGTGGGTGTGTGTGTGAGGTTGGGACTCGTAGCATAGCAACCAGGAAACGCATTTGTTTTTGTGCAGCTCACTCGCCCACTACTGCTCTCTCTTTCTGGATAAACTCATAACCACCAGGCTGATGCTGACTGTCTTTGCGGCTTGCCAACCTGAGTTCAGCGAGAAGGCCTCCAGCAAAGGACAGGTGGAAGTGAGCGTTATGAACCATCTCCAGGAGCTGGAAGCATGAAATTGCTCATGTACTTTTCTTCTTGTAAACTCTGTTTACTTAGTTTCTCATTTTCTGAAGTTTTCATGTAGATTATATTATCATTGTCAGTACGCTTACGCAAGATATTAGATTTCCAAATTCTACCTCTGTGTTGGTACAGGTAAACCAAATTTTTAATTTACATAATTGTTTGCTTTCTGTCTCTGCAAAGGTGTACATCCAGAGGTGGGTAGAGACACAGTAGACTATCTCACAGGACAGGGCCACATTCCTGTCTTACCAGAAGAGAAGTGAAACACACCTGTCAATCACACCTGTGGCATCCAGTCTGGTTCACATAATCCACCTTCCTGTTCAGCATATGCAAACTTTTACTGAGTTCAAACAAGTGATGACGGAGGCCTTCCAGCATCTAGGGCCGGCATTTCATCAGGTTTAAGTGAATGTTGCAGTTCAAATATTCAGTGCTAATTAGATTACTGAATGTTTTTCTTTTATGGTTCAAGTACAATGCATATACATTCAGACAAATAATAATAGATAACATAATTCATCCCCTTGTTCTATCTGACATTTTTGTCAAAATTGAGTTATTCACATATTCTCATTCTGTGACAATTTATTTACATTATGTGATGTTTTTTTTTTTTAGTTATGTTCATTGTGGGACTTTTTATTGAGAAAACAAAAAGGTTCCATCTACAAAGTCGAACTCTAACTTGGTTCTATCTGCATGAACCAATCAGCACTTTGAATGCACAGAAGAGGACCAATCAGAATCAACTTTATATGTCGGGTCGCCGCCGGTTTTTCCTTGAAGACGAGAAGAGACCCCATAAAAGCATAATGCTATACATATACAGCAAATTAAATATTCACGAAATTGTGTAGTCTTATGAACTGGCTTAACTTTATATTTTGTCATTTTCTTTATAGTGAATTGGTTATTATTATTGAGAGTATTATTAATAACTGTCATTATGACGGTTATTATTATCTGAATTATACAAATATGCAGTGAGTAAATTAAATATTTTAGAAAATCATTCAACATGCAAGTGTGTGTGTGAATAAAAAGGGAGTCTGACATTTTTTGTGATTATTGTCATGGTGTAGTGTGGAGTTTTTGAGAAAATCTTTTGTATTGGAGCTTTGAGTCAGCCTCAGACTGTCTTCATTCCAAACAGGTACAAGGAAGACTGGCAGAAGATTACACACTATCCATGAAACATAATCGACAAGCACAGACTGAAACAGACAGAACTAAATACAGATACAAAATGAACACTAACAAGGTGATGACAGGTGACACAGATGATGAACAGGTGGATGATTGAGGGAGTGAGTTCAGGTGTGGAGACAAGAGGATGCTGGGAAGTGTAGTGAAGATGACAAAGACAGAATGGTGCAGACAAAGACTGACAATTATATAGTCAGTGAATAATTTTTCAATGATTATTAAACTTAATTACAACAATAAAAGTTTGCATGTTATTTCAGCCATAGAGAGAAAGCCATTTTACCTGAAATTATTTGAATGGGAACAGGGATCAAGGTGTAGAGTTTCAATGTCCTCTGTCTTCAATGGACATTCCATTTCTAGCACTGTAACACTGGTGTTATGAGAGAGCCCTGAGCTCTCCCAATCAAATCCTCAACTTGGATTCCCTAAAACCAACAGATGATAATATTATCAGTATTTAGATTGAAAAAAATCATTTAAAGGGGGAAAACAACGTCATTTATATTATCACTCAACTGCCACATCTTCCTTTGGCTCGCGGATGGGGTGCTGCAGCGTCCCGAAGTCACACAGCTGGTTTGGGGTAAGGAAGACTTCTGTCCTGATGGGATGAGCGTTCCATCCAGCAGAAAATTCTACGTGGGATCTCAAGATCTCAGCTCTGGAAGGGTCTAGAGCCTCCATTTTTGCACTCAGGTTTAAGTCTCATGGCCCTCTATCAGAATCCAGAGTTTTGAGAAGATTGGATAACCTTCATTTTTCGCACGAAAAAAAAAAAACGTAAGGGGTAACACTGTCGTTTTTTTTTCAGGTCGAATTTTTGAGTTTTGATATCTCAGCTATGGAAGGGTCTAGAGCCTCCATTTTTGCGCTCAGGTTTAAGTCTCATGGCCCTTTATCAGAATCCAGAGTTTTGAGAAGATTGGAGAACCTTAATTTTTCGCCCGAAAAAAAAAAACGTAAGGGGTAACACTGTCGTTTTTTTTTTCGGGTCGAAATTTTGAGTTTCGATATCTCAGCTCTGGAAGGGTCTAGAGCCTCCATTTTTGCGCTCAGGTCAAAGTCTCGCGGCCCTCTATCAGAATCCAGAGTTTTGAGAAGATTGGAGAACCTTAATTTTTCGCCCGAAAAAAAAAACCGTAAGGGGTACCACTGTCGTTTTTTTTTCAGGTCGAATTTTTGAGTTTCGATATCTCAGCTCTGGAAGGGTCTAGAGCCTCCATTTTTGCGCTCAGGTCAAAGTCTCGCGGCCCTCTATCATAATCCAGAGTTTTGAGAAGATTGGAGAAACTTGATTTTTCGCCCGAAAACTGAAAAAAACGTAAGGGGTAGTAACACTGTCGTTTTTTTTTTCGGGTCGAAATTTTGAGTTTCGATATCTCAGCTCTGGAAGGGTCTAGAGCCTCCATTTTTGCGCTCAGGTCAAAGTCTCGCGGCCCTCTATCATAATCCAGAGTTTTGAGAAGATTGGAGAAACTTGCTTTTTCACCCAAAAACTGAAAAAAACGTAAGGGGTAACACTGTCGTTTTTTTTTTCGGGTCGAAATTTTGAGTTTCGATATCTCAGCTCTGGAAGGGTCTAGAGCCTCCATTTTTGCGCTCAGGTCAAAGTCTCGCGGCCCTCTATCATAATCCAGAGTTTTGAGAAGATTGGAGAAACTTGATTTTTCGCCCAAAAACTGAAAAAAACGTAAGGGGTAACACTGTCGTTTTTTTTTCGGGTCGAAATTTTGAGTTTCGATATCTCAGCTCTGGAAGGGTCTAGAGCCTCCATTTTTGCGCTCAGGTCAAAGTCTCGCGGCCCTCTATCATAATCCAGAGTTTTGAGAAGATTGGAGAAACTTGCTTTTCACCCAAAAACTGAAAAAAACGTAAGGGGTAACACTGTCGTTTTTTTTTTCGGGTCGAAATTTTGAGTTTCGATATCTCAGCTCTGGAAGGGTCTAGAGCCTCCATTTTTGCGCTCAGGTCAAAGTCTCGCGGCCCTCTATCAGAATCCAGAGTTTTGAGAAGATTGGAGAACCTTAATTTTTCGCCCGGAAAAAAAAAACGTAAGGGGTACCACTGTCGTTTTTTTTTCAGGTCGAATTTTTGAGTTTCGATATCTCAGCTCTGGAAGGGTCTAGAGCCTCCATTTTTGCGCTCAGGTCAAAGTCTCGCGGCCCTCTATCATAATCCAGAGTTTTGAGAAGATTGGAGAAACTTGATTTTTCGCCCGAAAACTGAAAAAAACGTAAGGGGTAGTAACACTGTCGTTTTTTTTTTCGGGTCGAAATTTTGAGTTTCGATATCTCAGCTCTGGAAGGGTCTAGAGCCTCCATTTTTGCACTCAGGTCAAAGTCTCATGGCCCTCTATCAGAATCCAGAGTTTTGAGAAGATTGGAGAACCTTTATTTTTCGCCCGAAAACTGAAAAAAACGTAAGGGGTACCACTGTCGTTTTTTTTTTCGGGTCGAATTTTTGAGTTTCGATATCTCAGCTCTGGAAGGGTCTAGAGCCTCCATTTTTGCGCTCAGGTCAAAGTCTCGCGGCCCTCTATCAGAATCCAGAGTTTTGAGAAGATTGGAGAACCTTTATTTTTCGCCCGAAAACTGAAAAAAACGTAAGGGGTACCACTGTCGTTTTTTTTTCGGGTTGAATTTTTGAGTTTCGATATCTCAGCTCTGGAAGGGTCTAGAGCCTCCATTTTTGCACTCAGGTTTAAGTCTCATGGCCCTCTATCAGAATCCAGAGTTTTGAGAAGATTGGAGAACCTTTATTTTTCGCCCGAAAACTGAAAAAAACGTAAGGGGTACCACTGTCGTTTTTTTTTCGGGTTGAATTTTTGAGTTTCGATATCTCAGCTCTGGAAGGGTCTAGAGCCTCCATTTTTGCGCTCAGGTCAAAGTCTCGCGGCCCTCTATCATAATCCAGAGTTTTGAGAAGATTGGAGAAACTTGATTTTTCGCCCAAAAACTGAAAAAAACGTAAGGGGTAACACTGTCGGTTTTTTTTCGGGTCGAAATTTTGAGTTTCGATATCTCAGCTCTGGAAGGGTCTAGAGCCTCCATTTTTGCGCTCAGGTCAAAGTCTCATGGCCCTCTATCAGAATCCAGAGTTTTGAGAAGATTGGAGAACCTTAATTTTTCGCCCGAAAACTGAAAAAAACGTAAGGGGTACCACTGTCGTTTTTTTTTCGGGTTGAATTTTTGAGTTTCGATATCTCAGCTCTGGAAGGGTCTAGAGCCTCCATTTTTGCACTCAGGTTTAAGTCTCATGGCCCTCTATCAGAATCCAGAGTTTTGAGAAGATTGGAGAAACTTTATTTTTCGCCCGAAAACTGAAAAAAACGTAAGGGGTACCACTGTCGTTTTTTTTTCGGGTTGAATTTTTGAGTTTCGATATCTCAGCTCTGGAAGGGTCTAGAGCCTCCATTTTTGCACTCAGGTTTAAGTCTCATGGCCCTCTATCAGAATCCAGAGTTTTGAGAAGATTGGAGAAACTTGATTTTTCGCCCGAAAACTGAAAAAAACGTAAGGGGTAACACTGTCGTTTTTTTTTTCGGGTCGAAATTTTGAGTTTCGATATCTCAGCTCTGGAAGGGTCTAGAGCCTCCATTTTTGCGCTCAGGTCAAAGTCTCGCGGCCCTCTATCAGAATCCAGAGTTTTGAGAAGATTGGAGAACCTTTATTTTTCGCCCGAAAACTGAAAAAAACGTAAGGGGTACCACTGTCGTTTTTTTTTCGGGTTGAATTTTTGAGTTTCGATATCTCAGCTCTGGAAGGGTCTAGAGCCTCCATTTTTGCACTCAGGTTTAAGTCTCATGGCCCTCTATCAGAATCCAGAGTTTTGAGAAGATTGGAGAACCTTTATTTTTCGCCCGAAAACTGAAAAAAACGTAAGGGGTACCACTGTCGTTTTTTTTTCGGGTTGAATTTTTTAGTTTCGATATCTCAGCTCTGGAAGGGTCTAGAGCCTCCATTTTTGCGCTCAGGTCAAAGTCTCATGGCCCTCTATCAGAATCCAGAGTTTTGAGAAGATTGGAGAAACTTGATTTTTCGCCCGAAAACTGAAAAAAACGTAAGGGGTAACACTGTCGGTTTTTTTTCGGGTCGAAATTTTGAGTTTCGATATCTCAGCTCTGGAAGGGTCTAGAGCCTCCATTTTTGCGCTCAGGTCAAAGTCTCATGGCCCTCTATCAGAATCCAGAGTTTTGAGAAGATTGGAGAACCTTAATTTTTCGCCCGAAAACTGAAAAAAATCGTAAGGGGTACCACTGTCGTTTTTTTTTTGGGTTGAATTTTTGAGTTTCGATATCTCAGCTCTGGAAGGGTCTAGAGCCTCCATTTTTGCACTCAGGTTTAAGTCTCATGGCCCTCTATCAGAATCCAGAGTTTTGAGAAGATTGGAGAACCTTAATTTTTCGCCCGAAAACTGAAAAAAACGTAAGGGGTACCACTGTCGTTTTTTTTTCGGGTCGAATTTTTGAGTTTCGATATCTCAGCTCTGGAAGGGTCTAGAGCCTCCATTTTTGCGCTCAGGTCAAAGTCTCGCGGCCCTCTATCAGAATCCAGAGTTTTGAGAAGATTGGAGAACCTTTATTTTTCGCCCGAAAACTGAAAAAAACGTAAGGGGTACCACTGTCGTTTTTTTTTCGGGTTGAATTTTTGAGTTTCGATATCTCAGCTCTGGAAGGGTCTAGAGCCTCCATTTTTGCGCTCAGGTCAAAGTCTCGCGGCCCTCTATCATAATCCAGAGTTTTGAGAAGATTGGAGAAACTTGATTTTTCGCCCAAAAACTAAAAAAAAACGTAAGGGGTAACACTGTCGTTTTTTTTTTTTCGGGTCGAAATTTTGAGTTTCGATATCTCAGCTCTGGAAGGGTCTAGAGCCTCCATTTTTGCGCTCAGGTCAAAGTCTCGCGGCCCTCTGTCATAATCCAGAGTTTTGAGAAGATTGGAGAACCTTTATTTTTCGCCCAAAAACTGAAAAAAACGTAAGGGGTAACACTGTCGTTTTTTTTTTCGGGTCGAAATTTTGAGTTTCGATTTCTCAGCTCTGGAAGGGTCTAGATTCTCCATTTATGCGCTCAGATCAAAGTCTCATGGCCCTCTATCAGAATCCAGAGTTTTGAGAAGATTGGAGAACCTTTATTTTTCGCCCGAAAACTGAAAAAAACGTAAGGGGTACCACTGTCGTTTTTTTTCGGGTTGAATTTTTGAGTTTCGATATCTCAGCTCTGGAAGGGTCTAGAGCCTCCATTTTTGCACTCAGGTTTAAGTCTCATGGCCCTCTATCAGAATCCAGAGTTTTGAGAAGATTGGAGAACCTTAATTTTTCGCCCGAAAACTGAAAAAAACGTAAGGGGTACCACTGTCGTTTTTTTTTCGGGTCGAATTTTTGAGTTTCGATATCTCAGCTCTGGAAGGGTCTAGAGCCTCCATTTTTGCGCTCAGGTCAAAGTCTCGCGGCCCTCTGTCATAATCCAGAGTTTTGAGAAGATTGGAGAAACTTGATTTTTCGCCCAAAAACTGAAAAAAACGTAAGGGGTAACACTGTCGTTTTTTTTTTCGAGTCGAAATTTTGAGTTTCGATATCTCAGCTCTGGAAGGGTCTAGAGCCTCCATTTTTGCGCTCAGGTCAAAGTCTCGCGGCCCTCTATCATAATCCAGAGTTTTGAGAAGATTGGAGAAACTTGATTTTTCACCCAAAAACTGAAAAAAACGTAAGGGGTAACACTGTCGTTTTTTTTTTCGGGTCGAAATTTTGAGTTTCGATATCTCAGCTCTGGAAGGGTCTAGAGCCTCCATTTTTGCGCTCAGGTCAAAGTCTCGCGGCCCTCTATCATAATCCAGAGTTTTGAGAAGATTGGAGAAACTTGATTTTTCGCCCAAAAACTGAAAAAAACGTAAGGGGTAATACTGTCGTTTTTTTTTCGGGTCGAAATTTTGAGTTTCGATATCTCAGCTCTGGAAGGGTCTAGAGCCTCCATTTTTGCGCTCAGGTCAAAGTCTCATGGCCCTCTATCAGAATCCAGAGTTTTGAGAAGATTGGAGAAACTTGATTTTTCGCCCAAAAACTGAAAAAAACGTAAGGGGTAACACTGTCGTTTTTTTTTCGGGTCGAAATTTTGAGTTTCGATATCTCAGCTCTGGAAGGGTCTAGAGCCTCCATTTTTGCGCTCAGGTCAAAGTCTCGCGGCCCTCTATCATAATCCAGAGTTTTGAGAAGATTGGAGAAACTTGCTTTTTCACCAAAAAACTGAAAAAAACGTAAGGGGTAACACTGTCGTTTTTTTTTTCGGGTCGAAATTTTGAGTTTCGATATCTCAGCTCTGGAAGGGTCTAGAGCCTCCATTTTTGCGCTCAGGTCAAAGTCTCATGGCCCTCTATCAGAATCCAGAGTTTTGAGAAGATTGGAGAAACTTGCTTTTCACCCAAAAACTGAAAAAAACGTAAGGGGTAACACTGTCGTTTTTTTTTTCGGGTCGAAATTTTGAGTTTCGATATCTCAGCTCTGGAAGGGTCTAGAGCCTCCATTTTTGCGCTCAGGTCAAAGTCTCGCGGCCCTCTATCATAATCCAGAGTTTTGAGAAGATTGGAGAACCTTTATTTTTCGCCCGAAAAAAAAAAACGTAAGGGGTACCACTGTCGTTTTTTTTTTCGGGTCGAATTTTTGAGTTTCGATATCTCAGCTCTGGAAGGGTCTAGAGCCTCCATTTTTGCGCTCAGGTCAAAGTCTCGCGGCCCTCTATCATAATCCAGAGTTTTGAGAAGATTGGAGAAACTTGATTTTTCGCCCAAAAACTGAAAAAAACGTAAGGGGTAACACTGTCGTTTTTTTTTCGGGTCGAAATTTTGAGTTTCGATATCTCAGCTCTGGAAGGGTCTAGAGCCTCCATTTTTGCGCTCAGGTCAAAGTCTCGCGGCCCTCTATCATAATCCAGAGTTTTGAGAAGATTGGAGAAACTTGATTTTTCGCCCGAAAACTGAAAAAAACGTAAGGGGTAACACTGTCGGTTTTTTTTTCGGGTCAAAATTTTGAGTTTCGATATCTCAGCTCTGGAAGGGTCTAGAGCCTCCATTTTTGCGCTCAGGTCAAAGTCTCGCGGCCCTCTATCATAATCCAGAGTTTTGAGAAGATTGGAGAAACTTGATTTTTCGCCCGAAAACTGAAAAAAACGTAAGGGGTAACACTGTCGTTTTTTTTTTCGGGTCGAAATTTTGAGTTTCGATATCTCAGCTCTGGAAGGGTCTAGAGCCTCCATTTTTGCACTCAGGTCAAAGTCTCGCGGCCCTCTATCAGAATCCAGAGTTTTGAGAAGATTGGAGAAACTTGATTTTTCGCCCGAAAACTGAAAAAAACGTAAGGGGTAACACTGTCGTTTTTTTTTCGGGTCGAATTTTTGAGTTTCGATATCTCAGCTCTGGAAGGGTCTAGAGCCTCCATTTTTGCGCTCAGGTCAAAGTCTCGCGGCCCTCTGTCATAATCCAGAGTTTTGAGCAGATTGGAGAAACTTGATTTTTCGCCCGAAAACTGAAAAAAACGTAAGGGGTAACACTGTCGTTTTTTTTTCGGGTCGAAATTTTGAGTTTCGATATCTCAGCTCTGGAAGGGTCTAGAGCCTCCATTTTTGCGCTCAGGTCAAAGTCTCGCGGCCCTCTGTCATAATCCAGAGTTTTGAGAAGATTGGAGAAACTTGATTTTTCGCCCGAAAACTGAAAAAAACGTAAGGGGTAACACTGTCGTTTTTTTTTCGGGTCGAAATTTTGAGTTTCGATATCTCAGCTCTGGAAGGGTCTAGAGCCTCCATTTTTGCACTCAGGTTTAAGTCTCATGGCCCTCTATCAGAATCCAGAGTTTTGAGAAGATTGGAGAACCTTAATTTTTCGCCCGAAAACTGAAAAAAACGTAAGGGGTACCACTGTCGTTTTTTTTTCGGGTCGAATTTTTGAGTTTCGATATCTCAGCTCTGGAAGGGTCTAGAGCCTCCATTTTTGCGCTCAGGTCAAAGTCTCGCGGCCCTCTGTCATAATACAGAGTTTTGAGAAGATTGGAGAAACTTGATTTTTCGCCCAAAAACAAAAAAAAAACGTAAGGGGTAACACTGTCGTTTTTTTTTTTCGGGTCGAAATTTTGAGTTTCGATATCTCAGCTCTGGAAGGGTCTAGAGCCTCCATTTTTGCGCTCAGGTCAAAGTCTCGCGGCCCTCTGTCATAATCCAGAGTTTTGAGAAGATTGGAGAACCTTTATTTTTCGCCCAAAAACTGAAAAAAACGTAAGGGGTAACACTGTCGTTTTTTTTTTCGGGTCGAAATTTTGAGTTTCGATATCTCAGCTCTGGAAGGGTCTAGAGCCTCCATTTTTGCGGTCAGGTCAAAGTCTCATGGCCCTCTATCAGAATCCAGAGTTTTGAGAAGATTGGAGAACCTTTATTTTTCGCCCGAAAACTGAAAAAAACGTAAGGGGTACCACTGTCGTTTTTTTTTCGGGTTGAATTTTTGAGTTTCGATATCTCAGCTCTGGAAGGGTCTAGAGCCTCCATTTTTGCACTCAGGTTTAAGTCTCATGGCCCTCTATCAGAATCCAGAGTTTTGAGAAGATTGGAGAACCTTAATTTTTCGCCCGAAAACTGAAAAAAACGTAAGGGGTACCACTGTCGTTTTTTTTTCGGGTCGAATTTTTGAGTTTCGATATCTCAGCTCTGGAAGGGTCTAGAGCCTCCATTTTTGCGCTCAGGTCAAAGTCTCGCGGCCCTCTGTCATAATCCAGAGTTTTGAGAAGATTGGAGAAACTTGATTTTTCGCCCAAAAACTGAAAAAAACGTAAGGGGTAACACTGTCGTTTTTTTTTTCGAGTCGAAATTTTGAGTTTCGATATCTCAGCTCTGGAAGGGTCTAGAGCCTCCATTTTTGCGCTCAGGTCAAAGTCTCGCGGCCCTCTATCATAATCCAGAGTTTTGAGAAGATTGGAGAAACTTGATTTTTAGCCCGAAAACTGAAAAAAACGTAAGGGGTAACACTGTCGTTTTTTTTTTCGGGTCGAAATTTTGAGTTTCTATATCTCAGCTCTGGAAGGGTCTAGAGCCTCCATTTTTGCGCTCAGGTCAAAGTCTCGCGGCCCTCTATCATAATCCAGAGTTTTGAGAAGATTGGAGAAACTTGATTTTTCACCCAAAAACTGAAAAAAACGTAAGGGGTAACACTGTCGTTTTTTTTTTTCGGGTCGAAATTTTGAGTTTCGATATCTCAGCTCTGGAAGGGTCTAGAGCCTCCATTTTTGCGCTCAGGTCAAAGTCTCGCGGCCCTCTATCATAATCCAGAGTTTTGAGAAGATTGGAGAAACTTGATTTTTCGCCCAAAAACTGAAAAAAACGTAAGGGGTAACACTGTCGTTTTTTTTTCGGGTCGAAATTTTGAGTTTCGATATCTCAGCTCTGGAAGGGTCTAGAGCCTCCATTTTTGCGCTCAGGTCAAAGTCTCATGGCCCTCTATCAGAATCCAGAGTTTTGAGAAGATTGGAGAAACTTGATTTTTCGCCCAAAAACTGAAAAAAACGTAAGGGGTAACACTGTCGTTTTTTTTTCGGGTCGAAATTTTGAGTTTCGATATCTCAGCTCTGGAAGGGTCTAGAGCCTCCATTTTTGCACTCAGGTCAAAGTCTCATGGCCCTCTATCAGAATCCAGAGTTTTGAGAAGATTGGAGAACCTTTATTTTTCGCCCGAAAACTGAAAAAAACGTAAGGGGTACCAATGTCGTTTTTTTTTCGGGTCGAATTTTTGAGTTTCGATATCTCAGCTCTGGAAGGGTCTAGAGCCTCCATTTTTGCGCTCAGGTCAAAGTCTCGCGGCCCTCTATCAGAATCCAGAGTTTTGAGAAGATTGGAGAACCTTTATTTTTCGCCCGAAAACTGAAAAAAACGTAAGGGGTACCACTGTCGTTTTTTTTTCGGGTTGAATTTTTGAGTTTCGATATCTCAGCTCTGGAAGGGTCTAGAGCCTCCATTTTTGCACTCAGGTTTAAGTCTCATGGCCCTCTATCAGAATCCAGAGTTTTGAGAAGATTGGAGAACCTTTATTTTTCGCCCGAAAACTGAAAAAAACGTAAGGGGTACCACTGTCGTTTTTTTTTCGGGTTGAATTTTTGAGTTTCGATATCTCAGCTCTGGAAGGGTCTAGAGCCTCCATTTTTGCGCTCAGGTCAAAGTCTCATGGCCCTCTATCAGAATCCAGAGTTTTGAGAAGATTGGAGAAACTTGATTTTTCGCCCGAAAACTGAAAAAAACGTAATGGGTAACACTGTCGTTTTTTTTTTTTCGGGTCGAAATTTTGAGTTTCGATATCTCAGCTCTGGAAGGGTCTAGAGCCTCCATTTTTGCGCTCAGGTCAAAGTCTCGCGGCCCTCTGTCATAATCCAGAGTTTTGAGAAGATTGGAGAACCTTTATTTTTCGCCCAAAAACTGAAAAAAACGTAAGGGGTAACACTGTCGTTTTTTTTTTCGGGTCGAAATTTTGAGTTTCGATTTCTCAGCTCTGGAAGGGTTTAGATTCTCCATTTATGCGCTCAGATCAAAGTCTCATGGCCCTCTATCAGAATCCAGAGTTTTGAGAAGATTGGAGAACCTTTATTTTTCGCCCGAAAACTGAAAAAAACGTAAGGGGTACCACTGTCGTTTTTTTTCGGGTTGAATTTTTGAGTTTCGATATCTCAGCTCTGGAAGGGTCTAGAGCCTCCATTTTTGCACTCAGGTTTAAGTCTCATGGCCCTCTATCAGAATCCAGAGTTTTGAGAAGATTGGAGAACCTTAATTTTTCGCCCGAAAACTGAAAAAAACGTAAGGGGTACCACTGTCGTTTTTTTTTCGGGTCGAATTTTTGAGTTTCGATATCTCAGCTCTGGAAGGGTCTAGAGCCTCCATTTTTGCGCTCAGGTCAAAGTCTCGCGGCCCTCTGTCATAATCCAGAGTTTTGAGAAGATTGGAGAAACTTGATTTTTCGCCCAAAAACTGAAAAAAACGTAAGGGGTAACACTGTCGTTTTTTTTTTCGAGTCGAAATTTTGAGTTTCGATATCTCAGCTCTGGAAGGGTCTAGAGCCTCCATTTTTGCGCTCAGGTCAAAGTCTCGCGGCCCTCTATCATAATCCAGAGTTTTGAGAAGATTGGAGAAACTTGATTTTTCACCCAAAAACTGAAAAAAACGTAAGGGGTAACACTGTCGTTTTTTTTTTCGGGTCGAAATTTTGAGTTTCGATATCTCAGCTCTGGAAGGGTCTAGAGCCTCCATTTTTGCGCTCAGGTCAAAGTCTCGCGGCCCTCTATCATAATCCAGAGTTTTGAGAAGATTGGAGAAACTTGATTTTTCGCCCAAAAACTGAAAAAAACGTAAGGGGTAACACTGTCGTTTTTTTTTCGGGTCGAAATTTTGAGTTTCGATATCTCAGCTCTGGAAGGGTCTAGAGCCTCCATTTTTGCGCTCAGGTCAAAGTCTCATGGCCCTCTATCAGAATCCAGAGTTTTGAGAAGATTGGAGAAACTTGATTTTTCGCCCAAAAACTGAAAAAAACGTAAGGGGTAACACTGTCGTTTTTTTTTCGGGTCGAAATTTTGAGTTTCGATATCTCAGCTCTGGAAGGGTCTAGAGCCTCCATTTTTGCGCTCAGGTCAAAGTCTCGCGGCCCTCTATCATAATCCAGAGTTTTGAGAAGATTGGAGAAACTTGCTTTTTCACCAAAAAACTGAAAAAAACGTAAGGGGTAACACTGTCGTTTTTTTTTTCGGGTCGAAATTTTGAGTTTCGATATCTCAGCTCTGGAAGGGTCTAGAGCCTCCATTTTTGCGCTCAGGTCAAAGTCTCATGGCCCTCTATCAGAATCCAGAGTTTTGAGAAGATTGGAGAAACTTGCTTTTCACCCAAAAACTGAAAAAAACGTAAGGGGTAACACTGTCGTTTTTTTTTTCGGGTCGAAATTTTGAGTTTCGATATCTCAGCTCTGGAAGGGTCTAGAGCCTCCATTTTTGCGCTCAGGTCAAAGTCTCGCGGCCCTCTATCATAATCCAGAGTTTTGAGAAGATTGGAGAACCTTTATTTTTCGCCCGAAAAAAAAAACGTAAGGGGTACCACTGTCGTTTTTTTTTTCGGGTCGAATTTTTGAGTTTCGATATCTCAGCTCTGGAAGGGTCTAGAGCCTCCATTTTTGCGCTCAGGTCAAAGTCTCGCGGCCCTCTGTCATAATCCAGAGTTTTGAGAAGATTGGAGAAACTTGATTTTTCGCCCAAAATCTGAAAAAAACGTAAGGGGTAACACTGTCGTTTTTTTTTTCGAGTCGAAATTTTGAGTTTCGATATCTCAGCTCTGGAAGGGTCTAGAGCCTCCATTTTTGCGCTCAGGTCAAAGTCTCGCGGCCCTCTATCATAATCCAGAGTTTTGAGAAGATTGGAGAAACTTGATTTTTAGCCCGAAAACTGAAAAAAACGTAAGGGGTAACACTGTCGTTTTTTTTTTCGGGTCGAAATTTTGAGTTTCGATATCTCAGCTCTGGAAGGGTCTAGAGCCTCCATTTTTGCGCTCAGGTCAAAGTCTCGCGGCCCTCTATCATAATCCAGAGTTTTGAGAAGATTGGAGAAACTTGATTTTTCGCCCAAAAACTGAAAAAAACGTAAGGGGTAACACTGTCGTTTTTTTTTCGGGTCGAAATTTTGAGTTTCGATATCTCAGCTCTGGAAGGGTCTAGAGCCTCCATTTTTGCGCTCAGGTCAAAGTCTCATGGCCCTCTATCAGAATCCAGAGTTTTGAGAAGATTGGAGAAACTTGATTTTTCGCCCAAAAACTGAAAAAAACGTAAGGGGTAACACTGTCGTTTTTTTTTCGGGTCGAAATTTTGAGTTTCGATATCTCAGCTCTGGAAGGGTCTAGAGCCTCCATTTTTGCACTCAGGTCAAAGTCTCATGGCCCTCTATCAGAATCCAGAGTTTTGAGAAGATTGGAGAACCTTTATTTTTCGCCCGAAAACTGAAAAAAACGTAAGGGGTACCAATGTCGTTTTTTTTTCGGGTCGAATTTTTGAGTTTCGATATCTCAGCTCTGGAAGGGTCTAGAGCCTCCATTTTTGCGCTCAGGTCAAAGTCTCGCGGCCCTCTATCAGAATCCAGAGTTTTGAGAAGATTGGAGAACCTTTATTTTTCGCCCGAAAACTGAAAAAAACGTAAGGGGTACCACTGTCGTTTTTTTTTCGGGTTGAATTTTTGAGTTTCGATATCTCAGCTCTGGAAGGGTCTAGAGCCTCCATTTTTGCACTCAGGTTTAAGTCTCATGGCCCTCTATCAGAATCCAGAGTTTTGAGAAGATTGGAGAACCTTTATTTTTCGCCCGAAAACTGAAAAAAACGTAAGGGGTACCACTGTCGTTTTTTTTTCGGGTTGAATTTTTGAGTTTCGATATCTCAGCTCTGGAAGGGTCTAGAGCCTCCATTTTTGCGCTCAGGTCAAAGTCTCATGGCCCTCTATCAGAATCCAGAGTTTTGAGAAGATTGGAGAAACTTGATTTTTCGCCCGAAAACTGAAAAAAACGTAAGGGGTAACACTGTCGTTTTTTTTTTTCGGGTCGAAATTTTGAGTTTCGATATCTCAGCTCTGGAAGGGTCTAGAGCCTCCATTTTTGCGCTCAGGTCAAAGTCTCGCGGCCCTCTATCATAATCCAGAGTTTTGAGAAGATTGGAGAAACTTGATTTTTCGCCCAAAAACTGAAAAAAACGTAAGGGGTAACACTGTCGGTTTTTTTTCGGGTCGAAATTTTGAGTTTCGATATCTCAGCTCTGGAAGGGTCTAGAGCCTCCATTTTTGCGCTCAGGTCAAAGTCTCATGGCCCTCTATCAGAATCCAGAGTTTTGAGAAGATTGGAGAACCTTAATTTTTCGCCCGAAAACTGAAAAAAACGTAAGGGGTACCACTGTCGTTTTTTTTTCGGGTTGAATTTTTGAGTTTCGATATCTCAGCTCTGGAAGGGTCTAGAGCCTCCATTTTTGCACTCAGGTTTAAGTCTCATGGCCCTCTATCAGAATCCAGAGTTTTGAGAAGATTGGAGAACCTTAATTTTTCGCCCGAAAACTGAAAAAAACGTAAGGGGTACCACTGTCGTTTTTTTTTCGGGTCGAATTTTTGAGTTTCGATATCTCAGCTCTGGAAGGGTCTAGAGCCTCCATTTTTGCGCTCAGGTCAAAGTCTCGCGGCCCTCTATCAGAATCCAGAGTTTTGAGAAGATTGGAGAACCTTTATTTTTCGCCCGAAAACTGAAAAAAACGTAAGGGGTACCACTGTCGTTTTTTTTTCGGGTTGAATTTTTGAGTTTCGATATCTCAGCTCTGGAAGGGTCTAGAGCCTCCATTTTTGCGCTCAGGTCAAAGTCTCGCGGCCCTCTATCATAATCCAGAGTTTTGAGAAGATTGGAGAAACTTGATTTTTCGCCCAAAAACTAAAAAAAAACGTAAGGGGTAACACTGTCGTTTTTTTTTTTCGGGTCGAAATTTTGAGTTTCGATATCTCAGCTCTGGAAGGGTCTAGAGCCTCCATTTTTGCGCTCAGGTCAAAGTCTCGCGGCCCTCTGTCATAATCCAGAGTTTTGAGAAGATTGGAGAACCTTTATTTTTCGCCCAAAAACTGAAAAAAACGTAAGGGGTAACACTGTCGTTTTTTTTTTCGGGTCGAAATTTTGAGTTTCGATTTCTCAGCTCTGGAAGGGTCTAGATTCTCCATTTATGCGCTCAGATCAAAGTCTCATGGCCCTCTATCAGAATCCAGAGTTTTGAGAAGATTGGAGAACCTTTATTTTTCGCCCGAAAACTGAAAAAAACGTAAGGGGTACCACTGTCTTTTTTTTTCGGGTTGAATTTTTGAGTTTCGATATCTCAGCTCTGGAAGGGTCTAGAGCCTCCATTTTTGCACTCAGGTTTAAGTCTCATGGCCCTCTATCAGAATCCAGAGTTTTGAGAAGATTGGAGAACCTTAATTTTTCGCCCGAAAACTGAAAAAAACGTAAGGGGTACCACTGTCGTTTTTTTTTCGGGTCGAATTTTTGAGTTTCGATATCTCAGCTCTGGAAGGGTCTAGAGCCTCCATTTTTGCGCTCAGGTCAAAGTCTCGCGGCCCTCTGTCATAATCCAGAGTTTTGAGAAGATTGGAGAAACTTGATTTTTCGCCCAAAAACTGAAAAAAACGTAAGGGGTAACACTGTCGTTTTTTTTTTCGAGTCGAAATTTTGAGTTTCGATATCTCAGCTCTGGAAGGGTCTAGAGCCTCCATTTTTGCGCTCAGGTCAAAGTCTCGCGGCCCTCTATCATAATCCAGAGTTTTGAGAAGATTGGAGAAACTTGATTTTTCACCCAAAAACTGAAAAAAACGTAAG
Organism: Pimephales promelas; assembly: GCF_988280905.1. Taxonomy (NCBI): domain Eukaryota; kingdom Metazoa; phylum Chordata; class Actinopteri; order Cypriniformes; family Leuciscidae; genus Pimephales; species Pimephales promelas. The sequence goes on along the minus strand of NC_142782.1, from coordinate 35,612,461 downwards.
GGGTAACACTGTCGTTTTTTTTTTCGGGTCGAAATTTTGAGTTTCGATATCTCAGCTCTGGAAGGGTCTAGAGCCTCCATTTTTGCGCTCAGGTCAAAGTCTCGCGGCCCTCTATCATAATCCAGAGTTTTGAGAAGATTGGAGAAACTTGATTTTTCGCCCAAAAACTGAAAAAAACGTAAGGGGTAACACTGTCGTTTTTTTTTCGGGTCGAAATTTTGAGTTTCGATATCTCAGCTCTGGAAGGGTCTAGAGCCTCCATTTTTGCGCTCAGGTCAAAGTCTCATGGCCCTCTATCAGAATCCAGAGTTTTGAGAAGATTGGAGAAACTTGATTTTTCGCCCAAAAACTGAAAAAAACGTAAGGGGTAACACTGTCGTTTTTTTTTCGGGTCGAAATTTTGAGTTTCGATATCTCAGCTCTGGAAGGGTCTAGAGCCTCCATTTTTGCGCTCAGGTCAAAGTCTCGCGGCCCTCTATCATAATCCAGAGTTTTGAGAAGATTGGAGAAACTTGCTTTTTCACCAAAAAACTGAAAAAAACGTAAGGGGTAACACTGTCGTTTTTTTTTTCGGGTCGAAATTTTGAGTTTCGATATCTCAGCTCTGGAAGGGTCTAGAGCCTCCATTTTTGCGCTCAGGTCAAAGTCTCATGGCCCTCTATCAGAATCCAGAGTTTTGAGAAGATTGGAGAAACTTGCTTTTCACCCAAAAACTGAAAAAAACGTAAGGGGTAACACTGTCGTTTTTTTTTTCGGGTCGAAATTTTGAGTTTCGATATCTCAGCTCTGGAAGGGTCTAGAGCCTCCATTTTTGCGCTCAGGTCAAAGTCTCGCGGCCCTCTATCATAATCCAGAGTTTTGAGAAGATTGGAGAACCTTTATTTTTCGCCCGAAAAAAAAAAACGTAAGGGGTACCACTGTCGTTTTTTTTTTCGGGTCGAATTTTTGAGTTTCGATATCTCAGCTCTGGAAGGGTCTAGAGCCTCCATTTTTGCGCTCAGGTCAAAGTCTCGCGGCCCTCTATCATAATCCAGAGTTTTGAGAAGATTGGAGAAACTTGATTTTTCGCCCAAAAACTGAAAAAAACGTAAGGGGTAACACTGTCGTTTTTTTTTCGGGTCGAAATTTTGAGTTTCGATATCTCAGCTCTGGAAGGGTCTAGAGCCTCCATTTTTGCGCTCAGGTCAAAGTCTCGCGGCCCTCTATCATAATCCAGAGTTTTGAGAAGATTGGAGAAACTTGATTTTTCGCCCGAAAACTGAAAAAAACGTAAGGGGTAACACTGTCGGTTTTTTTTTCGGGTCAAAATTTTGAGTTTCGATATCTCAGCTCTGGAAGGGTCTAGAGCCTCCATTTTTGCGCTCAGGTCAAAGTCTCGCGGCCCTCTATCATAATCCAGAGTTTTGAGAAGATTGGAGAAACTTGATTTTTCGCCCGAAAACTGAAAAAAACGTAAGGGGTAACACTGTCGTTTTTTTTTCGGGTCGAATTTTTGAGTTTCGATATCTCAGCTCTGGAAGGGTCTAGAGCCTCCATTTTTGCGCTCAGGTCAAAGTCTCGCGGCCCTCTGTCATAATCCAGAGTTTTGAGCAGATTGGAGAAACTTGATTTTTCGCCCGAAAACTGAAAAAAACGTAAGGGGTAACACTGTCGTTTTTTTTTCGGGTCGAAATTTTGAGTTTCGATATCTCAGCTCTGGAAGGGTCTAGAGCCTCCATTTTTGCGCTCAGGTCAAAGTCTCGCGGCCCTCTGTCATAATCCAGAGTTTTGAGAAGATTGGAGAAACTTGATTTTTCGCCCGAAAACTGAAAAAAACGTAAGGGGTAACACTGTCGTTTTTTTTTCGGGTCGAAATTTTGAGTTTCGATATCTCAGCTCTGGAAGGGTCTAGAGCCTCCATTTTTGCACTCAGGTTTAAGTCTCATGGCCCTCTATCAGAATCCAGAGTTTTGAGAAGATTGGAGAACCTTAATTTTTCGCCCGAAAACTGAAAAAAACGTAAGGGGTACCACTGTCGTTTTTTTTTCGGGTCGAATTTTTGAGTTTCGATATCTCAGCTCTGGAAGGGTCTAGAGCCTCCATTTTTGCGCTCAGGTCAAAGTCTCGCGGCCCTCTGTCATAATCCAGAGTTTTGAGAAGATTGGAGAAACTTGATTTTTCGCCCAAAAACAAAAAAAAAACGTAAGGGGTAACACTGTCGTTTTTTTTTTTCGGGTCGAAATTTTGAGTTTCGATATCTCAGCTCTGGAAGGGTCTAGAGCCTCCATTTTTGCGCTCAGGTCAAAGTCTCGCGGCCCTCTGTCATAATCCAGAGTTTTGAGAAGATTGGAGAACCTTTATTTTTCGCCCAAAAACTGAAAAAAACGTAAGGGGTAACACTGTCGTTTTTTTTTTCGGGTCGAAATTTTGAGTTTCGATATCTCAGCTCTGGAAGGGTCTAGAGCCTCCATTTTTGCGGTCAGGTCAAAGTCTCATGGCCCTCTATCAGAATCCAGAGTTTTGAGAAGATTGGAGAACCTTTATTTTTCGCCCGAAAACTGAAAAAAACGTAAGGGGTACCACTGTCGTTTTTTTTTCGGGTTGAATTTTTGAGTTTCGATATCTCAGCTCTGGAAGGGTCTAGAGCCTCCATTTTTACACTCAGGTTTAAGTCTCATGGCCCTCTATCAGAATCCAGAGTTTTGAGAAGATTGGAGAACCTTAATTTTTCGCCCGAAAACTGAAAAAAACGTAAGGGGTACCACTGTCGTTTTTTTTTCGGGTCGAATTTTTGAGTTTCGATATCTCAGCTCTGGAAGGGTCTAGAGCCTCCATTTTTGCGCTCAGGTCAAAGTCTCGCGGCCCTCTATCATAATCCAGAGTTTTGAGAAGATTGGAGAAACTTGATTTTTCGCCCAAAAACTGAAAAAAACGTAAGGGGTAACACTGTCGTTTTTTTTTTCGAGTCGAAATTTTGAGTTTCGATATCTCAGCTCTGGAAGGGTCTAGAGCCTCCATTTTTGCGCTCAGGTCAAAGTCTCGCGGCCCTCTATCATAATCCAGAGTTTTGAGAAGATTGGAGAAACTTGATTTTTAGCCCGAAAACTGAAAAAAACGTAAGGGGTAACACTGTCGTTTTTTTTTTCGGGTCGAAATTTTGAGTTTCTATATCTCAGCTCTGGAAGGGTCTAGAGCCTCCATTTTTGCGCTCAGGTCAAAGTCTCGCGGCCCTCTATCATAATCCAGAGTTTTGAGAAGATTGGAGAAACTTGATTTTTCACCCAAAAACTGAAAAAAACGTAAGGGGTAACACTGTCGTTTTTTTTTTCGGGTCGAAATTTTGAGTTTCGATATCTCAGCTCTGGAAGGGTCTAGAGCCTCCATTTTTGCGCTCAGGTCAAAGTCTCGCGGCCCTCTATCATAATCCAGAGTTTTGAGAAGATTGGAGAAACTTGATTTTTCGCCCAAAAACTGAAAAAAACGTAAGGGGTAACACTGTCGTTTTTTTTTCGGGTCGAAATTTTGAGTTTCGATATCTCAGCTCTGGAAGGGTCTAGAGCCTCCATTTTTGCGCTCAGGTCAAAGTCTCATGGCCCTCTATCAGAATCCAGAGTTTTGAGAAGATTGGAGAAACTTGATTTTTCGCCCAAAAACTGAAAAAAACGTAAGGGGTAACACTGTCGTTTTTTTTTCGGGTCGAAATTTTGAGTTTCGATATCTCAGCTCTGGAAGGGTCTAGAGCCTCCATTTTTGCACTCAGGTCAAAGTCTCATGGCCCTCTATCAGAATCCAGAGTTTTGAGAAGATTGGAGAACCTTTATTTTTCGCCCGAAAACTGAAAAAAACGTAAGGGGTACCAATGTCGTTTTTTTTTCGGGTCGAATTTTTGAGTTTCGATATCTCAGCTCTGGAAGGGTCTAGAGCCTCCATTTTTGCGCTCAGGTCAAAGTCTCGCGGCCCTCTATCAGAATCCAGAGTTTTGAGAAGATTGGAGAACCTTTATTTTTCGCCCGAAAACTGAAAAAAACGTAAGGGGTACCACTGTCGTTTTTTTTTCGGGTTGAATTTTTGAGTTTCGATATCTCAGCTCTGGAAGGGTCTAGAGCCTCCATTTTTGCGCTCAGGTCAAAGTCTCATGGCCCTCTATCAGAATCCAGAGTTTTGAGAAGATTGGAGAAACTTGATTTTTCGCCCGAAAACTGAAAAAAACGTAAGGGGTAACACTGTCGTTTTTTTTTTTCGGGTCGAAATTTTGAGTTTCGATATCTCAGCTCTGGAAGGGTCTAGAGCCTCCATTTTTGCGCTCAGGTCAAAGTCTCGCGGCCCTCTATCATAATCCAGAGTTTTGAGAAGATTGGAGAAACTTGATTTTTCGCCCAAAAACTGAAAAAAACGTAAGGGGTAACACTGTCGGTTTTTTTTCGGGTCGAAATTTTGAGTTTCGATATCTCAGCTCTGGAAGGGTCTAGAGCCTCCATTTTTGCGCTCAGGTCAAAGTCTCATGGCCCTCTATCAGAATCCAGAGTTTTGAGAAGATTGGAGAACCTTAATTTTTCGCCCGAAAACTGAAAAAAACGTAAGGGGTACCACTGTCGTTTTTTTTTTCGGGTTGAATTTTTGAGTTTCGATATCTCAGCTCTGGAAGGGTCTAGAGCCTCCATTTTTGCACTCAGGTTTAAGTCTCATGGCCCTCTATCAGAATCCAGAGTTTTGAGAAGATTGGAGAACCTTAATTTTTCGCCCGAAAACTGAAAAAAACGTAAGGGGTACCACTGTCGTTTTTTTTTCGGGTCGAATTTTTGAGTTTCGATATCTCAGCTCTGGAAGGGTCTAGAGCCTCCATTTTTGCGCTCAGGTCAAAGTCTCGCGGCCCTCTATCAGAATCCAGAGTTTTGAGAAGATTGGAGAACCTTTATTTTTCGCCCGAAAACTGAAAAAAACGTAAGGGGTACCACTGTCGTTTTTTTTTCGGGTTGAATTTTTGAGTTTCGATATCTCAGCTCTGGAAGGGTCTAGAGCCTCCATTTTTGCGCTCAGGTCAAAGTCTCGCGGCCCTCTATCATAATCCAGAGTTTTGAGAAGATTGGAGAAACTTGATTTTTCGCCCAAAAACTAAAAAAAAACGTAAGGGGTAACACTGTCGTTTTTTTTTTTTCGGGTCGAAATTTTGAGTTTCGATATCTCAGCTCTGGAAGGGTCTAGAGCCTCCATTTTTGCGCTCAGGTCAAAGTCTCGCGGCCCTCTGTCATAATCCAGAGTTTTGAGAAGATTGGAGAACCTTTATTTTTCGCCCAAAAACTGAAAAAAACGTAAGGGGTAACACTGTCGTTTTTTTTTTCGGGTCGAAATTTTGAGTTTCGATTTCTCAGCTCTGGAAGGGTCTAGATTCTCCATTTATGCGCTCAGATCAAAGTCTCATGGCCCTCTATCAGAATCCAGAGTTTTGAGAAGATTGGAGAACCTTTATTTTTCGCCCGAAAACTGAAAAAAACGTAAGGGGTACCACTGTCGTTTTTTTTCGGGTTGAATTTTTGAGTTTCGATATCTCAGCTCTGGAAGGGTCTAGAGCCTCCATTTTTGCACTCAGGTTTAAGTCTCATGGCCCTCTATCAGAATCCAGAGTTTTGAGAAGATTGGAGAACCTTAATTTTTCGCCCGAAAACTGAAAAAAACGTAAGGGGTACCACTGTCGTTTTTTTTTCGGGTCGAATTTTTGAGTTTCGATATCTCAGCTCTGGAAGGGTCTAGAGCCTCCATTTTTGCGCTCAGGTCAAAGTCTCGCGGCCCTCTGTCATAATCCAGAGTTTTGAGAAGATTGGAGAAACTTGATTTTTCGCCCAAAAACTGAAAAAAACGTAAGGGGTAACACTGTCGTTTTTTTTTTCGAGTCGAAATTTTGAGTTTCGATATCTCAGCTCTGGAAGGGTCTAGAGCCTCCATTTTTGCGCTCAGGTCAAAGTCTCGCGGCCCTCTATCATAATCCAGAGTTTTCAGAAGATTGGAGAAACTTGATTTTTCACCCAAAAACTGAAAAAAACGTAAGGGGTAACACTGTCGTTTTTTTTTTCGGGTCGAAATTTTGAGTTTCGATATCTCAGCTCTGGAAGGGTCTAGAGCCTCCATTTTTGCGCTCAGGTCAAAGTCTCGCGGCCCTCTATCATAATCCAGAGTTTTGAGAAGATTGGAGAAACTTGATTTTTCGCCCAAAAACTGAAAAAAACGTAAGGGGTAACACTGTCGTTTTTTTTTCGGGTCGAAATTTTGAGTTTCGATATCTCAGCTCTGGAAGGGTCTAGAGCCTCCATTTTTGCGCTCAGGTCAAAGTCTCATGGCCCTCTATCAGAATCCAGAGTTTTGAGAAGATTGGAGAAACTTGATTTTTCGCCCAAAAACTGAAAAAAACGTAAGGGGTAACACTGTCGTTTTTTTTTCGGGTCGAAATTTTGAGTTTCGATATCTCAGCTCTGGAAGGGTCTAGAGCCTCCATTTTTGCGCTCAGGTCAAAGTCTCGCGGCCCTCTATCATAATCCAGAGTTTTGAGAAGATTGGAGAAACTTGCTTTTTCACCAAAAAACTGAAAAAAACGTAAGGGGTAACACTGTCGTTTTTTTTTTCGGGTCGAAATTTTGAGTTTCGATATCTCAGCTCTGGAAGGGTCTAGAGCCTCCATTTTTGCGCTCAGGTCAAAGTCTCATGGCCCTCTATCAGAATCCAGAGTTTTGAGAAGATTGGAGAAACTTGATTTTTCGCCCAAAAACTGAAAAAAACGTAAGGGGTAACACTGTCGTTTTTTTTTCGGGTCGAAATTTTGAGTTTCGATATCTCAGCTCTGGAAGGGTCTAGAGCCTCCATTTTTGCGCTCAGGTCAAAGTCTCGCGGCCCTCTATCATAATCCAGAGTTTTGAGAAGATTGGAGAAACTTGCTTTTTCACCCAAAAACTGAAAAAAACGTAAGGGGTAACACTGTCGTTTTTTTTTTCGGGTCGAAATTTTGAGTTTCGATATCTCAGCTCTGGAAGGGTCTAGAGCCTCCATTTTTGCGCTCAGGTCAAAGTCTCGCGGCCCTCTATCATAATCCAGAGTTTTGAGAAGATTGGAGAACCTTTATTTTTCGCCCGAAAAAAAAAAACGTAAGGGGTACCACTGTCGTTTTTTTTTTCGGGTCGAATTTTTGAGTTTCGATATCTCAGCTCTGGAAGGGTCTAGAGCCTCCATTTTTGCGCTCAGGTCAAAGTCTCGCGGCCCTCTATCATAATCCAGAGTTTTGAGAAGATTGGAGAAACTTGATTTTTCGCCCAAAAACTGAAAAAAACGTAAGGGGTAACACTGTCGTTTTTTTTTCGGGTCGAAATTTTGAGTTTCGATATCTCAGCTCTGGAAGGGTCTAGAGCCTCCATTTTTGCGCTCAGGTCAAAGTCTCGCGGCCCTCTATCATAATCCAGAGTTTTGAGAAGATTGGAGAAACTTGATTTTTCGCCCGAAAACTGAAAAAAACGTAAGGGGTAACACTGTCGGTTTTTTTTTCGGGTCAAAATTTTGAGTTTCGATATCTCAGCTCTGGAAGGGTCTAGAGCCTCCATTTTTGCGCTCAGGTCAAAGTCTCGCGGCCCTCTATCATAATCCAGAGTTTTGAGAAGATTGAAGAAACTTGATTTTTCGCCCGAAAACTGAAAAAAACGTAAGGGGTAACACTGTCGTTTTTTTTTCGGGTTGAATTTTTGAGTTTCGATATCTCAGCTCTGGAAGGGTCTAGAGCCTCCATTTTTGCGCTCAGGTCAAAGTCTCGCGGCCCTCTGTCATAATCCAGAGTTTTGAGAAGATTGGAGAAACTTGATTTTTCGCCCAAAAACTGAAAAAAACGTAAGGGGTAACACTGTCGTTTTTTTTTTCGAGTCGAATTTTTGAGTTTCGATATCTCAGCTCTGGAAGGGTCTAGAGCCTCCATTTTTGCGCTCAGGTCAAAGTCTCGCGGCCCTCTGTCATAATCCAGAGTTTTGAGAAGATTGGAGAAACTTGATTTTTCGCCCAAAAACTGAAAAAAACGTAAGGGGTAACACTGTCGTTTTTTTTTCGAGTCGAAATTTTGAGTTTCGATATCTCAGCTCTGGAAGGGTCTAGAGCCTCCATTTTTGCGCTCAGGTCAAAGTCTCGCGGCCCTCTGTCATAATCCAGAGTTTTGAGAAGATTGGAGAACCTTAATTTTTCGCCCGAAAACTGAAAAAAACGTAAGGGGTACCACTGTCGTTTTTTTTTTCGGGTCGAATTTTTGAGTTTCGATATCTCAGCTCTGGAAGGGTCTAGAGCCTCCATTTTTGCGCTCAGGTCAAAGTCTCGCGGCCCTCTGTCATAATCCAGAGTTTTGAGAAGATTGGAGAAACTTGATTTTTCGCCCAAAAACTGAAAAAAACGTAAGGGGTAACACTGTCGTTTTTTTTTTCGGGTCGAAATTTTGAGTTTCTATATCTCAGCTCTGGAAGGGTCTAGAGCCTCCATTTTTGCGCTCAGGTCAAAGTCTCGCGGCCCTCTGTCATAATCCAGAGTTTTGAGAAGATTGGAGAAACTTGATTTTTCGCCCAAAAACTGAAAAAAACGTAAGGGGTAACACTGTCGTTTTTTTTTTCGGGTCGAAATTTTGAGTTTCTATATCTCAGCTCTGGAAGGGTCTAGAGCCTCCATTTTTGCGCTCAGGTCAAAGTCTCGCGGCCCTCTATCATAATCCAGAGTTTTGAGAAGATTGGAGAAACTTGATTTTTCACCCAAAAACTGAAAAAAACGTAAGGGGTAACACTGTCGTTTTTTTTTTCGGGTCGAAATTTTGAGTTTCGATATCTCAGCTCTGGAAGGGTCTAGAGCCTCCATTTTTGCGCTCAGGTCAAAGTCTCGCGGCCCTCTATCATAATCCAGAGTTTTGAGAAGATTGGAGAAACTTGATTTTTCGCCCAAAAACTGAAAAAAACGTAAGGGGTAACACTGTCGTTTTTTTTTCGGGTCGAAATTTTGAGTTTCGATATCTCAGCTCTGGAAGGGTCTAGAGCCTCCATTTTTGCGCTCAGGTCAAAGTCTCATGGCCCTCTATCAGAATCCAGAGTTTTGAGAAGATTGGAGAAACTTGATTTTTCGCCCAAAAACTGAAAAAAACGTAAGGGGTAACACTGTCGTTTTTTTTTCGGGTCGAAATTTTGAGTTTCGATATCTCAGCTCTGGAAGGGTCTAGAGCCTCCATTTTTGCGCTCAGGTCAAAGTCTCGCGGCCCTCTATCATAATCCAGAGTTTTGAGAAGATTGGAGAAACTTGCTTTTTCACCCAAAAACTGAAAAAAACGTAAGGGGTAACACTGTCGTTTTTTTTTCGGGTCGAATTTTTGAGTTTCGATATCTCAGCTCTGGAAGGGTCTAGAGCCTCCATTTTTGCGCTCAGGTCAAAGTCTCGCGGCCCTCTGTCATAATCCAGAGTTTTGAGCAGATTGGAGAAACTTGATTTTTCGCCCGAAAACTGAAAAAAACGTAAGGGGTAACACTGTCGTTTTTTTTTCGGGTCGAAATTTTGAGTTTCGATATCTCAGCTCTGGAAGGGTCTAGAGCCTCCATTTTTGCGCTCAGGTCAAAGTCTCATGGCCCTCTATCAGAATCCAGAGTTTTGAGAAGATTGGAGAACCTTTATTTTTCGCCCGAAAACTGAAAAAAACGTAAGGGGTACCACTGTCGTTTTTTTTTCGGGTTGAATTTTTGAGTTTCGATATCTCAGCTCTGGAAGGGTCTAGAGCCTCCATTTTTGCACTCAGGTTTAAGTCTCATGGCCCTCTATCAGAATCCAGAGTTTTGAGCAGATTGGAGAAACTTGATTTTTCGCCCGAAAACTGAAAAAAACGTAAGGGGTACCACTGTCGTTTTTTTTTCGGGTTGAATTTTTGAGTTTCGATATCTCAGCTCTGGAAGGGTCTAGAGCCTCCATTTTTGCGCTCAGGTCAAAGTCTCGCGGCCCTCTGTCATAATCCAGAGTTTTGAGCAGATTGGAGAAACTTGATTTTTCGCCCGAAAACTGAAAAAAACGTAAGGGGTAACACTGTCGTTTTTTTTTCGGGTCGAAATTTTGAGTTTCGATATCTCAGCTCTGGAAGGGTCTAGAGCCTCCATTTTTGCGCTCAGGTCAAAGTCTCATGGCCCTCTATCAGAATCCAGAGTTTTGAGAAGATTGGAGAACCTTTATTTTTCGCCCGAAAACTGAAAAAAACGTAAGGGGTACCACTGTCGTTTTTTTTTCGGGTTGAATTTTTGAGTTTCGATATCTCAGCTCTGGAAGGGTCTAGAGCCTCCATTTTTGCACTCAGGTTTAAGTCTCATGGCCCTCTATCAGAATCCAGAGTTTTGAGAAGATTGGAGAACCTTAATTTTTCGCCCGAAAACTGAAAAAAACGTAAGGGGTAACACTGTCGTTTTTTTTTTCGAGTCGAAATTTTGAGTTTCGATATCTCAGCTCTGGAAGGGTCTAGAGCCTCCATTTTTGCGCTCAGGTCAAAGTCTCGCGGCCCTCTATCATAATCCAGAGTTTTGAGAAGATTGGAGAAACTTGATTTTTAGCCCGAAAACTGAAAAAAACGTAAGGGGTAACACTGTCGTTTTTTTTTTCGGGTCGAAATTTTGAGTTTCTATATCTCAGCTCTGGAAGGGTCTAGAGCCTCCATTTTTGCGCTCAGGTCAAAGTCTCGCGGCCCTCTATCATAATCCAGAGTTTTGAGAAGATTGGAGAAACTTGATTTTTCACCCAAAAACTGAAAAAAACGTAAGGGGTAACACTGTCGTTTTTTTTTTCGGGTCGAAATTTTGAGTTTCGATATCTCAGCTCTGGAAGGGTCTAGAGCCTCCATTTTTGCGCTCAGGTCAAAGTCTCGCGGCCCTCTATCATAATCCAGAGTTTTGAGAAGATTGGAGAAACTTGATTTTTCGCCCAAAAACTGAAAAAAACGTAAGGGGTAACACTGTCGTTTTTTTTTCGGGTCGAAATTTTGAGTTTCGATATCTCAGCTCTGGAAGGGTCTAGAGCCTCCATTTTTGCGCTCAGGTCAAAGTCTCATGGCCCTCTATCAGAATCCAGAGTTTTGAGAAGATTGGAGAAACTTGATTTTTCGCCCAAAAACTGAAAAAAACGTAAGGGGTAACACTGTCGTTTTTTTTTCGGGTCGAAATTTTGAGTTTCGATATCTCAGCTCTGGAAGGGTCTAGAGCCTCCATTTTTGCGCTCAGGTCAAAGTCTCATGGCCCTCTATCAGAATCCAGAGTTTTGAGAAGATTGGAGAACCTTTATTTTTCGCCCGAAAACTGAAAAAAACGTAAGGGGTACCAATGTCGTTTTTTTTTCGGGTCGAATTTTTGAGTTTCGATATCTCAGCTCTGGAAGGGTCTAGAGCCTCCATTTTTGCGCTCAGGTCAAAGTCTCGCGGCCCTCTATCAGAATCCAGAGTTTTGAGAAGATTGGAGAACCTTTATTTTTCGCCCGAAAACTGAAAAAAACGTAAGGGGTACCACTGTCGTTTTTTTTTCGGGTTGAATTTTTGAGTTTCGATATCTCAGCTCTGGAAGGGTCTAGAGCCTCCATTTTTGCACTCAGGTTTAAGTCTCATGGCCCTCTATCAGAATCCAGAGTTTTGAGAAGATTGGAGAACCTTTATTTTTCGCCCGAAAACTGAAAAAAACGTAAGGGGTACCACTGTCGTTTTTTTTTCGGGTTGAATTTTTGAGTTTCGATATCTCAGCTCTGGAAGGGTCTAGAGCCTCCATTTTTGCGCTCAGGTCAAAGTCTCATGGCCCTCTATCAGAATCCAGAGTTTTGAGAAGATTGGAGAAACTTGATTTTTCGCCCGAAAACTGAAAAAAACGTAAGGGGTAACACTGTCGTTTTTTTTTTCGGGTCGAAATTTTGAGTTTCGATATCTCAGCTCTGGAAGGGTCTAGAGCCTCCATTTTTGCGCTCAGGTCAAAGTCTCGCGGCCCTCTATCATAATCCAGAGTTTTGAGAAGATTGGAGAAACTTGATTTTTCGCCCAAAAACTGAAAAAAACGTAAGGGGTAACACTGTCGGTTTTTTTTCGGGTCGAAATTTTGAGTTTCGATATCTCAGCTCTGGAAGGGTCTAGAGCCTCCATTTTTGCGCTCAGGTCAAAGTCTCATGGCCCTCTATCAGAATCCAGAGTTTTGAGAAGATTGGAGAAACTTGATTTTTCGCCCGAAAACTGAAAAAAACGTAAGGGGTAACACTGTCGTTTTTTTTTTTCGGGTCGAAATTTTGAGTTTCGATATCTCAGCTCTGGAAGGGTCTAGAGCCTCCATTTTTGCGCTCAGGTCAAAGTCTCGCGGCCCTCTATCATAATCCAGAGTTTTGAGAAGATTGGAGAAACTTGATTTTTCGCCCAAAAACTGAAAAAAACGTAAGGGGTAACACTGTCGGTTTTTTTTCGGGTCGAAATTTTGAGTTTCGATATCTCAGCTCTGGAAGGGTCTAGAGCCTCCATTTTTGCGCTCAGGTCAAAGTCTCATGGCCCTCTATCAGAATCCAGAGTTTTGAGAAGATTGGAGAACCTTAATTTTTCGCCCGAAAACTGAAAAAAACGTAAGGGGTACCACTGTCGTTTTTTTTTTCGGGTCGAATTTTTGAGTTTCGATATCTCAGCTCTGGAAGGGTCTAGAGCCTCCATTTTTGCACTCAGGTTTAAGTCTCATGGCCCTCTATCAGAATCCAGAGTTTTGAGAAGATTGGAGAACCTTAATTTTTCGCCCGAAAACTGAAAAAAACGTAAGGGGTACCACTGTCGTTTTTTTTTCGGGTCGAATTTTTGAGTTTCGATATCTCAGCTCTGGAAGGGTCTAGAGCCTCCATTTTTGCGCTCAGGTCAAAGTCTCGCGGCCCTCTATCAGAATCCAGAGTTTTGAGAAGATTGGAGAACCTTTATTTTTCGCCCGAAAACTGAAAAAAACGTAAGGGGTACCACTGTCGTTTTTTTTTCGGGTTGAATTTTTGAGTTTCGATATCTCAGCTCTGGAAGGGTCTAGAGCCTCCATTTTTGCGCTCAGGTCAAAGTCTCGCGGCCCTCTATCATAATCCAGAGTTTTGAGAAGATTGGAGAAACTTGATTTTTCGCCCAAAAACTAAAAAAAAACGTAAGGGGTAACACTGTCGTTTTTTTTTTTCGGGTCGAAATTTTGAGTTTCGATATCTCAGCTCTGGAAGGGTCTAGAGCCTCCATTTTTGCGCTCAGGTCAAAGTCTCGCGGCCCTCTGTCATAATCCAGAGTTTTGAGAAGATTGGAGAACCTTTATTTTTCGCCCAAAAACTGAAAAAAACGTAAGGGGTAACACTGTCGTTTTTTTTTTCGGGTCGAAATTTTGAGTTTCGATTTCTCAGCTCTGGAAGGGTCTAGATTCTCCATTTATGCGCTCAGATCAAAGTCTCATGGCCCTCTATCAGAATCCAGAGTTTTGAGAAGATTGGAGAACCTTTATTTTTCGCCCGAAAACTGAAAAAAACGTAAGGGGTACCACTGTCGTTTTTTTTCGGGTTGAATTTTTGAGTTTCGATATCTCAGCTCTGGAAGGGTCTAGAGCCTCCATTTTTGCACTCAGGTTTAAGTCTCATGGCCCTCTATCAGAATCCAGAGTTTTGAGAAGATTGGAGAACCTTAATTTTTCGCCCGAAAACTGAAAAAAACGTAAGGGGTACCACTGTCGTTTTTTTTTCGGGTCGAATTTTTGAGTTTCGATATCTCAGCTCTGGAAGGGTCTAGAGCCTCCATTTTTGCGCTCAGGTCAAAGTCTCGCGGCCCTCTGTCATAATCCAGAGTTTTGAGAAGATTGGAGAAACTTGATTTTTCGCCCAAAAACTGAAAAAAACGTAAGGGGTAACACTGTCGTTTTTTTTTTCGAGTCGAAATTTTGAGTTTCGATATCTCAGCTCTGGAAGGGTCTAGAGCCTCCATTTTTGCGCTCAGGTCAAAGTCTCGCGGCCCTCTATCATAATCCAGAGTTTTCAGAAGATTGGAGAAACTTGATTTTTCACCCAAAAACTGAAAAAAACGTAAGGGGTAACACTGTCGTTTTTTTTTTCGGGTCGAAATTTTGAGTTTCGATATCTCAGCTCTGGAAGGGTCTAGAGCCTCCATTTTTGCGCTCAGGTCAAAGTCTCGCGGCCCTCTATCATAATCCAGAGTTTTGAGAAGATTGGAGAAACTTGATTTTTCGCCCAAAAACTGAAAAAAACGTAAGGGGTAACACTGTCGTTTTTTTTTCGGGTCGAAATTTTGAGTTTCGATATCTCAGCTCTGGAAGGGTCTAGAGCCTCCATTTTTGCGCTCAGGTCAAAGTCTCATGGCCCTCTATCAGAATCCAGAGTTTTGAGAAGATTGGAGAAACTTGATTTTTCGCCCAAAAACTGAAAAAAACGTAAGGGGTAACACTGTCGTTTTTTTTTCGGGTCGAAATTTTGAGTTTCGATATCTCAGCTCTGGAAGGGTCTAGAGCCTCCATTTTTGCGCTCAGGTCAAAGTCTCGCGGCCCTCTATCATAATCCAGAGTTTTGAGAAGATTGGAGAAACTTGCTTTTTCACCAAAAAACTGAAAAAAACGTAAGGGGTAACACTGTCGTTTTTTTTTTCGGGTCGAAATTTTGAGTTTCGATATCTCAGCTCTGGAAGGGTCTAGAGCCTCCATTTTTGCGCTCAGGTCAAAGTCTCATGGCCCTCTATCAGAATCCAGAGTTTTGAGAAGATTGGAGAAACTTGATTTTTCGCCCAAAAACTGAAAAAAACGTAAGGGGTAACACTGTCGTTTTTTTTTCGGGTCGAAATTTTGAGTTTCGATATCTCAGCTCTGGAAGGGTCTAGAGCCTCCATTTTTGCGCTCAGGTCAAAGTCTCGCGGCCCTCTATCATAATCCAGAGTTTTGAGAAGATTGGAGAAACTTGCTTTTTCACCCAAAAACTGAAAAAAACGTAAGGGGTAACACTGTCGTTTTTTTTTTCGGGTCGAAATTTTGAGTTTCGATATCTCAGCTCTGGAAGGGTCTAGAGCCTCCATTTTTGCGCTCAGGTCAAAGTCTCGCGGCCCTCTATCATAATCCAGAGTTTTGAGAAGATTGGAGAAACTTGATTTTTCGCCCAAAAACTGAAAAAAACGTAAGGGGTAACACTGTCGTTTTTTTTTCGGGTCGAAATTTTGAGTTTCGATATCTCAGCTCTGGAAGGGTCTAGAGCCTCCATTTTTGCGCTCAGGTCAAAGTCTCGCGGCCCTCTATCATAATCCAGAGTTTTGAGAAGATTGGAGAAACTTGCTTTTCACCCAAAAACTGAAAAAAACGTAAGGGGTAACACTGTCGTTTTTTTTTTCGGGTCGAAATTTTGAGTTTCGATATCTCAGCTCTGGAAGGGTCTAGAGCCTCCATTTTTGCGCTCAGGTCAAAGTCTCGCGGCCCTCTATCATAATCCAGAGTTTTGAGAAGATTGGAGAACCTTTATTTTTCGCCCGAAAAAAAAAAACGTAAGGGGTACCACTGTCGTTTTTTTTTTCGGGTCGAATTTTTGAGTTTCGATATCTCAGCTCTGGAAGGGTCTAGAGCCTCCATTTTTGCGCTCAGGTCAAAGTCTCGCGGCCCTCTATCATAATCCAGAGTTTTGAGAAGATTGGAGAAACTTGATTTTTCGCCCAAAAACTGAAAAAAACGTAAGGGGTAACACTGTCGTTTTTTTTTCGGGTCGAAATTTTGAGTTTCGATATCTCAGCTCTGGAAGGGTCTAGAGCCTCCATTTTTGCGCTCAGGTCAAAGTCTCGCGGCCCTCTATCATAATCCAGAGTTTTGAGAAGATTGGAGAAACTTGATTTTTCGCCCGAAAACTGAAAAAAACGTAAGGGGTAACACTGTCGGTTTTTTTTTCGGGTCAAAATTTTGAGTTTCGATATCTCAGCTCTGGAAGGGTCTAGAGCCTCCATTTTTGCGCTCAGGTCAAAGTCTCATGGCCCTCTATCAGAATCCAGAGTTTTGAGAAGATTGGAGAACCTTTATTTTTCGCCCGAAAACTGAAAAAAACGTAAGGGGTACCACTGTCGTTTTTTTTTCGGGTTGAATTTTTGAGTTTCGATATCTCAGCTCTGGAAGGGTCTAGAGCCTCCATTTTTGCACTCAGGTTTAAGTCTCATGGCCCTCTATCAGAATCCAGAGTTTTGAGAAGATTGGAGAACCTTAATTTTTCGCCCGAAAACTGAAAAAAACGTAAGGGGTAACACTGTCGTTTTTTTTTTCGAGTCGAAATTTTGAGTTTCGATATCTCAGCTCTGGAAGGGTCTAGAGCCTCCATTTTTGCGCTCAGGTCAAAGTCTCGCGGCCCTCTATCATAATCCAGAGTTTTGAGAAGATTGGAGAAACTTGATTTTTAGCCCGAAAACTGAAAAAAACGTAAGGGGTAACACTGTCGTTTTTTTTTTCGGGTCGAAATTTTGAGTTTCTATATCTCAGCTCTGGAAGGGTCTAGAGCCTCCATTTTTGCGCTCAGGTCAAAGTCTCGCGGCCCTCTATCATAATCCAGAGTTTTGAGAAGATTGGAGAAACTTGATTTTTCACCCAAAAACTGAAAAAAACGTAAGGGGTAACACTGTCGTTTTTTTTTTTCGGGTCGAAATTTTGAGTTTCGATATCTCAGCTCTGGAAGGGTCTAGAGCCTCCATTTTTGCGCTCAGGTCAAAGTCTCGCGGCCCTCTATCATAATCCAGAGTTTTGAGAAGATTGGAGAAACTTGATTTTTCGCCCAAAAACTGAAAAAAACGTAAGGGGTAACACTGTCGTTTTTTTTTCGGGTCGAAATTTTGAGTTTCGATATCTCAGCTCTGGAAGGGTCTAGAGCCTCCATTTTTGCGCTCAGGTCAAAGTCTCATGGCCCTCTATCAGAATCCAGAGTTTTGAGAAGATTGGAGAAACTTGATTTTTCGCCCAAAAACTGAAAAAAACGTAAGGGGTAACACTGTCGTTTTTTTTTCGGGTCGAAATTTTGAGTTTCGATATCTCAGCTCTGGAAGGGTCTAGAGCCTCCATTTTTGCACTCAGGTCAAAGTCTCATGGCCCTCTATCAGAATCCAGAGTTTTGAGAAGATTGGAGAACCTTTATTTTTCGCCCGAAAACTGAAAAAAACGTAAGGGGTACCAATGTCGTTTTTTTTTCGGGTCGAATTTTTGAGTTTCGATATCTCAGCTCTGGAAGGGTCTAGAGCCTCCATTTTTGCGCTCAGGTCAAAGTCTCGCGGCCCTCTATCAGAATCCAGAGTTTTGAGAAGATTGGAGAACCTTTATTTTTCGCCCGAAAACTGAAAAAAACGTAAGGGGTACCACTGTCGTTTTTTTTTCGGGTTGAATTTTTGAGTTTCGATATCTCAGCTCTGGAAGGGTCTAGAGCCTCCATTTTTGCACTCAGGTTTAAGTCTCATGGCCCTCTATCAGAATCCAGAGTTTTGAGAAGATTGGAGAACCTTTATTTTTCGCCCGAAAACTGAAAAAAACGTAAGGGGTACCACTGTCGTTTTTTTTTCGGGTTGAATTTTTGAGTTTCGATATCTCAGCTCTGGAAGGGTCTAGAGCCTCCATTTTTGCGCTCAGGTCAAAGTCTCATGGCCCTCTATCAGAATCCAGAGTTTTGAGAAGATTGGAGAAACTTGATTTTTCGCCCGAAAACTGAAAAAAACGTAAGGGGTAACACTGTCGTTTTTTTTTTTCGGGTCGAAATTTTGAGTTTCGATATCTCAGCTCTGGAAGGGTCTAGAGCCTCCATTTTTGCGCTCAGGTCAAAGTCTCGCGGCCCTCTATCATAATCCAGAGTTTTGAGAAGATTGGAGAAACTTGATTTTTCGCCCAAAAACTGAAAAAAACGTAAGGGGTAACACTGTCGGTTTTTTTTCGGGTCGAAATTTTGAGTTTCGATATCTCAGCTCTGGAAGGGTCTAGAGCCTCCATTTTTGCGCTCAGGTCAAAGTCTCATGGCCCTCTATCAGAATCCAGAGTTTTGAGAAGATTGGAGAACCTTAATTTTTCGCCCGAAAACTGAAAAAAACGTAAGGGGTACCACTGTCGTTTTTTTTTTCGGGTTGAATTTTTGAGTTTCGATATCTCAGCTCTGGAAGGGTCTAGAGCCTCCATTTTTGCACTCAGGTTTAAGTCTCATGGCCCTCTATCAGAATCCAGAGTTTTGAGAAGATTGGAGAACCTTAATTTTTCGCCCGAAAACTGAAAAAAACGTAAGGGGTACCACTGTCGTTTTTTTTTCGGGTCGAATTTTTGAGTTTCGATATCTCAGCTCTGGAAGGGTCTAGAGCCTCCATTTTTGCGCTCAGGTCAAAGTCTCGCGGCCCTCTATCAGAATCCAGAGTTTTGAGAAGATTGGAGAACCTTTATTTTTCGCCCGAAAACTGAAAAAAACGTAAGGGGTACCACTGTCGTTTTTTTTTCGGGTTGAATTTTTGAGTTTCGATATCTCAGCTCTGGAAGGGTCTAGAGCCTCCATTTTTGCGCTCAGGTCAAAGTCTCGCGGCCCTCTATCATAATCCAGAGTTTTGAGAAGATTGGAGAAACTTGATTTTTCGCCCAAAAACTAAAAAAAAACGTAAGGGGTAACACTGTCGTTTTTTTTTTTCGGGTCGAAATTTTGAGTTTCGATATCTCAGCTCTGGAAGGGTCTAGAGCCTCCATTTTTGCGCTCAGGTCAAAGTCTCGCGGCCCTCTGTCATAATCCAGAGTTTTGAGAAGATTGGAGAACCTTTATTTTTCGCCCAAAAACTGAAAAAAACGTAAGGGGTAACACTGTCGTTTTTTTTTTCGGGTCGAAATTTTGAGTTTCGATTTCTCAGCTCTGGAAGGGTCTAGATTCTCCATTTATGCGCTCAGATCAAAGTCTCATGGCCCTCTATCAGAATCCAGAGTTTTGAGAAGATTGGAGAACCTTTATTTTTCGCCCGAAAACTGAAAAAAACGTAAGGGGTACCACTGTCGTTTTTTTTCGGGTTGAATTTTTGAGTTTCGATATCTCAGCTCTGGAAGGGTCTAGAGCCTCCATTTTTGCACTCAGGTTTAAGTCTCATGGCCCTCTATCAGAATCCAGAGTTTTGAGAAGATTGGAGAACCTTAATTTTTCGCCCGAAAACTGAAAAAAACGTAAGGGGTACCACTGTCGTTTTTTTTTCGGGTCGAATTTTTGAGTTTCGATATCTCAGCTCTGGAAGGGTCTAGAGCCTCCATTTTTGCGCTCAGGTCAAAGTCTCGCGGCCCTCTGTCATAATCCAGAGTTTTGAGAAGATTGGAGAAACTTGATTTTTCGCCCAAAAACTGAAAAAAACGTAAGGGGTAACACTGTCGTTTTTTTTTTCGAGTCGAAATTTTGAGTTTCGATATCTCAGCTCTGGAAGGGTCTAGAGCCTCCATTTTTGCGCTCAGGTCAAAGTCTCGCGGCCCTCTATCATAATCCAGAGTTTTCAGAAGATTGGAGAAACTTGATTTTTCACCCAAAAACTGAAAAAAACGTAAGGGGTAACACTGTCGTTTTTTTTTTCGGGTCGAAATTTTGAGTTTCGATATCTCAGCTCTGGAAGGGTCTAGAGCCTCCATTTTTGCGCTCAGGTCAAAGTCTCGCGGCCCTCTATCATAATCCAGAGTTTTGAGAAGATTGGAGAAACTTGATTTTTCGCCCAAAAACTGAAAAAAACGTAAGGGGTAACACTGTCGTTTTTTTTTCGGGTCGAAATTTTGAGTTTCGATATCTCAGCTCTGGAAGGGTCTAGAGCCTCCATTTTTGCGCTCAGGTCAAAGTCTCATGGCCCTCTATCAGAATCCAGAGTTTTGAGAAGATTGGAGAAACTTGATTTTTCGCCCAAAAACTGAAAAAAACGTAAGGGGTAACACTGTCGTTTTTTTTTCGGGTCGAAATTTTGAGTTTCGATATCTCAGCTCTGGAAGGGTCTAGAGCCTCCATTTTTGCGCTCAGGTCAAAGTCTCGCGGCCCTCTATCATAATCCAGAGTTTTGAGAAGATTGGAGAAACTTGCTTTTTCACCAAAAAACTGAAAAAAACGTAAGGGGTAACACTGTCGTTTTTTTTTTCGGGTCGAAATTTTGAGTTTCGATATCTCAGCTCTGGAAGGGTCTAGAGCCTCCATTTTTGCGCTCAGGTCAAAGTCTCATGGCCCTCTATCAGAATCCAGAGTTTTGAGAAGATTGGAGAAACTTGATTTTTCGCCCAAAAACTGAAAAAAACGTAAGGGGTAACACTGTCGTTTTTTTTTCGGGTCGAAATTTTGAGTTTCGATATCTCAGCTCTGGAAGGGTCTAGAGCCTCCATTTTTGCGCTCAGGTCAAAGTCTCGCGGCCCTCTATCATAATCCAGAGTTTTGAGAAGATTGGAGAAACTTGCTTTTTCACCCAAAAACTGAAAAAAACGTAAGGGGTAACACTGTCGTTTTTTTTTTCGGGTCGAAATTTTGAGTTTCGATATCTCAGCTCTGGAAGGGTCTAGAGCCTCCATTTTTGCGCTCAGGTCAAAGTCTCGCGGCCCTCTATCATAATCCAGAGTTTTGAGAAGATTGGAGAAACTTGATTTTTCGCCCAAAAACTGAAAAAAACGTAAGGGGTAACACTGTCGTTTTTTTTTCGGGTCGAAATTTTGAGTTTCGATATCTCAGCTCTGGAAGGGTCTAGAGCCTCCATTTTTGCGCTCAGGTCAAAGTCTCGCGGCCCTCTATCATAATCCAGAGTTTTGAGAAGATTGGAGAAACTTGCTTTTCACCCAAAAACTGAAAAAAACGTAAGGGGTAACACTGTCGTTTTTTTTTTCGGGTCGAAATTTTGAGTTTCGATATCTCAGCTCTGGAAGGGTCTAGAGCCTCCATTTTTGCGCTCAGGTCAAAGTCTCGCGGCCCTCTATCATAATCCAGAGTTTTGAGAAGATTGGAGAACCTTTATTTTTCGCCCGAAAAAAAAAAACGTAAGGGGTACCACTGTCGTTTTTTTTTTCGGGTCGAATTTTTGAGTTTCGATATCTCAGCTCTGGAAGGGTCTAGAGCCTCCATTTTTGCGCTCAGGTCAAAGTCTCGCGGCCCTCTATCATAATCCAGAGTTTTGAGAAGATTGGAGAAACTTGATTTTTCGCCCAAAAACTGAAAAAAACGTAAGGGGTAACACTGTCGTTTTTTTTTCGGGTCGAAATTTTGAGTTTCGATATCTCAGCTCTGGAAGGGTCTAGAGCCTCCATTTTTGCGCTCAGGTCAAAGTCTCGCGGCCCTCTATCATAATCCAGAGTTTTGAGAAGATTGGAGAAACTTGATTTTTCGCCCGAAAACTGAAAAAAACGTAAGGGGTAACACTGTCGGTTTTTTTTTCGGGTCAAAATTTTGAGTTTCGATATCTCAGCTCTGGAAGGGTCTAGAGCCTCCATTTTTGCGCTCAGGTCAAAGTCTCGCGGCCCTCTATCATAATCCAGAGTTTTGAGAAGATTGAAGAAACTTGATTTTTCGCCCGAAAACTGAAAAAAACGTAAGGGGTAACACTGTCGTTTTTTTTTTCGGGTCGAAATTTTGAGTTTCGATATCTCAGCTCTGGAAGGGTCTAGAGCCTCCATTTTTGCACTCAGGTTTAAGTCTCATGGCCCTCTATCAGAATCCAGAGTTTTGAGAAGATTGGAGAAACTTGATTTTTCGCCCGAAAACTGAAAAAAACGTAAGGGGTACCACTGTCGTTTTTTTTTCGGGTCGAATTTTTGAGTTTCGATATCTCAGCTCTGGAAGGGTCTAGAGCCTCCATTTTTGCGCTCAGGTCAAAGTCTCGCGGCCCTCTGTCATAATCCAGAGTTTTGAGCAGATTGGAGAAACTTGATTTTTCGCCCGAAAACTGAAAAAAACGTAAGGGGTAACACTGTCGTTTTTTTTTCGGGTCGAAATTTTGAGTTTCGATATCTCAGCTCTGGAAGGGTCTAGAGCCTCCATTTTTGCGCTCAGGTCAAAGTCTCGCGGCCCTCTGTCATAATCCAGAGTTTTGAGAAGATTGGAGAAACTTGATTTTTCGCCCGAAAACTGAAAAAAACGTAAGGGGTAACACTGTCGTTTTTTTTTCGGGTCGAAATTTTGAGTTTCGATATCTCAGCTCTGGAAGGGTCTAGAGCCTCCATTTTTGCACTCAGGTTTAAGTCTCATGGCCCTCTATCAGAATCCAGAGTTTTGAGAAGATTGGAGAACCTTAATTTTTCGCCCGAAAACTGAAAAAAACGTAAGGGGTACCACTGTCGTTTTTTTTTCGGGTCGAATTTTTGAGTTTCGATATCTCAGCTCTGGAAGGGTCTAGAGCCTCCATTTTTGCGCTCAGGTCAAAGTCTCGCGGCCCTCTGTCATAATCCAGAGTTTTGAGAAGATTGGAGAAACTTGATTTTTCGCCCAAAAACAAAAAAAAAAACGTAAGGGGTAACACTGTCGTTTTTTTTTTTCGGGTCGAAATTTTGAGTTTCGATATCTCAGCTCTGGAAGGGTCTAGAGCCTCCATTTTTGCGCTCAGGTCAAAGTCTCGCGGCCCTCTGTCATAATCCAGAGTTTTGAGAAGATTGGAGAACCTTTATTTTTCGCCCAAAAACTGAAAAAAACGTAAGGGGTAACACTGTCGTTTTTTTTTTCGGGTCGAAATTTTGAGTTTCGATATCTCAGCTCTGGAAGGGTCTAGAGCCTCCATTTTTGCAGTCAGGTCAAAGTCTCATGGCCCTCTATCAGAATCCAGAGTTTTGAGAAGATTGGAGAACCTTTATTTTTCGCCCGAAAACTGAAAAAAACGTAAGGGGTACCACTGTCGTTTTTTTTTCGGGTTGAATTTTTGAGTTTCGATATCTCAGCTCTGGAAGGGTCTAGAGCCTCCATTTTTGCACTCAGGTTTAAGTCTCATGGCCCTCTATCAGAATCCAGAGTTTTGAGAAGATTGGAGAACCTTAATTTTTCGCCCGAAAACTGAAAAAAACGTAAGGGGTACCACTGTCGTTTTTTTTTCGGGTCGAATTTTTGAGTTTCGATATCTCAGCTCTGGAAGGGTCTAGAGCCTCCATTTTTGCGCTCAGGTCAAAGTCTCGCGGCCCTCTGTCATAATCCAGAGTTTTGAGAAGATTGGAGAAACTTGATTTTTCGCCCAAAAACTGAAAAAAACGTAAGGGGTAACACTGTCGTTTTTTTTTTCGAGTCGAAATTTTGAGTTTCGATATCTCAGCTCTGGAAGGGTCTAGAGCCTCCATTTTTGCGCTCAGGTCAAAGTCTCGCGGCCCTCTATCATAATCCAGAGTTTTGAGAAGATTGGAGAAACTTGATTTTTAGCCCGAAAACTGAAAAAAACGTAAGGGGTAACACTGTCGTTTTTTTTTTCGGGTCGAAATTTTGAGTTTCTATATCTCAGCTCTGGAAGGGTCTAGAGCCTCCATTTTTGCGCTCAGGTCAAAGTCTCGCGGCCCTCTATCATAATCCAGAGTTTTGAGAAGATTGGAGAAACTTGATTTTTCACCCAAAAACTGAAAAAAACGTAAGGGGTAACACTGTCGTTTTTTTTTTCGGGTCGAAATTTTGAGTTTCGATATCTCAGCTCTGGAAGGGTCTAGAGCCTCCATTTTTGCGCTCAGGTCAAAGTCTCGCGGCCCTCTATCATAATCCAGAGTTTTGAGAAGATTGGAGAAACTTGATTTTTCGCCCAAAAACTGAAAAAAACGTAAGGGGTAACACTGTCGTTTTTTTTTCGGGTCGAAATTTTGAGTTTCGATATCTCAGCTCTGGAAGGGTCTAGAGCCTCCATTTTTGCGCTCAGGTCAAAGTCTCATGGCCCTCTATCAGAATCCAGAGTTTTGAGAAGATTGGAGAAACTTGATTTTTCGCCCAAAAACTGAAAAAAACGTAAGGGGTAACACTGTCGTTTTTTTTTCGGGTCGAAATTTTGAGTTTCGATATCTCAGCTCTGGAAGGGTCTAGAGCCTCCATTTTTGCGCTCAGGTCAAAGTCTCGCGGCCCTCTATCATAATCCAGAGTTTTGAGAAGATTGGAGAAACTTGCTTTTTCACCCAAAAACTGAAAAAAACGTAAGGGGTAACACTGTCGTTTTTTTTTCGGGTCGAATTTTTGAGTTTCGATATCTCAGCTCTGGAAGGGTCTAGAGCCTCCATTTTTGCGCTCAGGTCAAAGTCTCGCGGCCCTCTGTCATAATCCAGAGTTTTGAGCAGATTGGAGAAACTTGATTTTTCGCCCGAAAACTGAAAAAAACGTAAGGGGTAACACTGTCGTTTTTTTTTCGGGTCGAAATTTTGAGTTTCGATATCTCAGCTCTGGAAGGGTCTAGAGCCTCCATTTTTGCGCTCAGGTCAAAGTCTCATGGCCCTCTATCAGAATCCAGAGTTTTGAGAAGATTGGAGAACCTTTATTTTTCGCCCGAAAACTGAAAAAAACGTAAGGGGTACCACTGTCGTTTTTTTTTCGGGTTGAATTTTTGAGTTTCGATATCTCAGCTCTGGAAGGGTCTAGAGCCTCCATTTTTGCACTCAGGTTTAAGTCTCATGGCCCTCTATCAGAATCCAGAGTTTTGAGAAGATTGGAGAACCTTAATTTTTCGCCGAAAACTGAAAAAAACGTAAGGGGTACCACTGTCGTTTTTTTTTCGGGTCGAATTTTTGAGTTTCGATATCTCAGCTCTGGAAGGGTCTAGAGCCTCCATTTTTGCGCTCAGGTCAAAGTCTCGCGGCCCTCTGTCATAATCCAGAGTTTTGAGAAGATTGGAGAAACTTGATTTTTCGCCCAAAAACTGAAAAAAACGTAAGGGGTAACACTGTCGTTTTTTTTTTCGAGTCGAAATTTTGAGTTTCGATATCTCAGCTCTGGAAGGGTCTAGAGCCTCCATTTTTGCGCTCAGGTCAAAGTCTCGCGGCCCTCTATCATAATCCAGAGTTTTGAGAAGATTGGAGAAACTTGATTTTTAGCCCGAAAACTGAAAAAAACGTAAGGGGTAACACTGTCGTTTTTTTTTTCGGGTCGAAATTTTGAGTTTCTATATCTCAGCTCTGGAAGGGTCTAGAGCCTCCATTTTTGCGCTCAGGTCAAAGTCTCGCGGCCCTCTATCATAATCCAGAGTTTTGAGAAGATTGGAGAAACTTGATTTTTCACCCAAAAACTGAAAAAAACGTAAGGGGTAACACTGTCGTTTTTTTTTTCGGGTCGAAATTTTGAGTTTCGATATCTCAGCTCTGGAAGGGTCTAGAGCCTCCATTTTTGCGCTCAGGTCAAAGTCTC
Organism: Pimephales promelas; assembly: GCF_988280905.1. NCBI lineage: Eukaryota > Metazoa > Chordata > Actinopteri > Cypriniformes > Leuciscidae > Pimephales > Pimephales promelas. The sequence continues at coordinate 35,587,183 of NC_142782.1, read as the reverse complement.
GCGGCCCTCTATCATAATCCAGAGTTTTGAGAAGATTGGAGAAACTTGATTTTTCGCCCAAAAACTGAAAAAAACGTAAGGGGTAACACTGTCGTTTTTTTTTCGGGTCGAAATTTTGAGTTTCGATATCTCAGCTCTGGAAGGGTCTAGAGCCTCCATTTTTGCGCTCAGGTCAAAGTCTCATGGCCCTCTATCAGAATCCAGAGTTTTGAGAAGATTGGAGAAACTTGATTTTTCGCCCAAAAACTGAAAAAAACGTAAGGGGTAACACTGTCGTTTTTTTTTCGGGTCGAAATTTTGAGTTTCGATATCTCAGCTCTGGAAGGGTCTAGAGCCTCCATTTTTGCGCTCAGGTCAAAGTCTCGCGGCCCTCTATCATAATCCAGAGTTTTGAGAAGATTGGAGAAACTTGCTTTTTCACCCAAAAACTGAAAAAAACGTAAGGGGTAACACTGTCGTTTTTTTTTCGGGTCGAATTTTTGAGTTTCGATATCTCAGCTCTGGAAGGGTCTAGAGCCTCCATTTTTGCGCTCAGGTCAAAGTCTCGCGGCCCTCTGTCATAATCCAGAGTTTTGAGCAGATTGGAGAAACTTGATTTTTCGCCCGAAAACTGAAAAAAACGTAAGGGGTAACACTGTCGTTTTTTTTTCGGGTCGAAATTTTGAGTTTCGATATCTCAGCTCTGGAAGGGTCTAGAGCCTCCATTTTTGCGCTCAGGTCAAAGTCTCGCGGCCCTCTGTCATAATCCAGAGTTTTGAGAAGATTGGAGAAACTTGATTTTTCGCCCGAAAACTGAAAAAAACGTAAGGGGTAACACTGTCGTTTTTTTTTCGGGTCGAAATTTTGAGTTTCGATATCTCAGCTCTGGAAGGGTCTAGAGCCTCCATTTTTGCACTCAGGTTTAAGTCTCATGGCCCTCTATCAGAATCCAGAGTTTTGAGAAGATTGGAGAACCTTAATTTTTCGCCCGAAAACTGAAAAAAACGTAAGGGGTACCACTGTCGTTTTTTTTTCGGGTCGAATTTTTGAGTTTCGATATCTCAGCTCTGGAAGGGTCTAGAGCCTCCATTTTTGCGCTCAGGTCAAAGTCTCGCGGCCCTCTGTCATAATCCAGAGTTTTGAGAAGATTGGAGAAACTTGATTTTTCGCCCAAAAACAAAAAAAAAAACGTAAGGGGTAACACTGTCGTTTTTTTTTTTCGGGTCGAAATTTTGAGTTTCGATATCTCAGCTCTGGAAGGGTCTAGAGCCTCCATTTTTGCGCTCAGGTCAAAGTCTCGCGGCCCTCTGTCATAATCCAGAGTTTTGAGAAGATTGGAGAACCTTTATTTTTCGCCCAAAAACTGAAAAAAACGTAAGGGGTAACACTGTCGTTTTTTTTTTCGGGTCGAAATTTTGAGTTTCGATATCTCAGCTCTGGAAGGGTCTAGAGCCTCCATTTTTGCAGTCAGGTCAAAGTCTCATGGCCCTCTATCAGAATCCAGAGTTTTGAGAAGATTGGAGAACCTTTATTTTTCGCCCGAAAACTGAAAAAAACGTAAGGGGTACCACTGTCGTTTTTTTTTCGGGTTGAATTTTTGAGTTTCGATATCTCAGCTCTGGAAGGGTCTAGAGCCTCCATTTTTGCACTCAGGTTTAAGTCTCATGGCCCTCTATCAGAATCCAGAGTTTTGAGAAGATTGGAGAACCTTAATTTTTCGCCCGAAAACTGAAAAAAACGTAAGGGGTACCACTGTCGTTTTTTTTTCGGGTCGAATTTTTGAGTTTCGATATCTCAGCTCTGGAAGGGTCTAGAGCCTCCATTTTTGCGCTCAGGTCAAAGTCTCGCGGCCCTCTGTCATAATCCAGAGTTTTGAGAAGATTGGAGAAACTTGATTTTTCGCCCAAAAACTGAAAAAAACGTAAGGGGTAACACTGTCGTTTTTTTTTTCGAGTCGAAATTTTGAGTTTCGATATCTCAGCTCTGGAAGGGTCTAGAGCCTCCATTTTTGCGCTCAGGTCAAAGTCTCGCGGCCCTCTATCATAATCCAGAGTTTTGAGAAGATTGGAGAAACTTGATTTTTAGCCCGAAAACTGAAAAAAACGTAAGGGGTAACACTGTCGTTTTTTTTTTCGGGTCGAAATTTTGAGTTTCTATATCTCAGCTCTGGAAGGGTCTAGAGCCTCCATTTTTGCGCTCAGGTCAAAGTCTCGCGGCCCTCTATCATAATCCAGAGTTTTGAGAAGATTGGAGAAACTTGATTTTTCACCCAAAAACTGAAAAAAACGTAAGGGGTAACACTGTCGTTTTTTTTTTCGGGTCGAAATTTTGAGTTTCGATATCTCAGCTCTGGAAGGGTCTAGAGCCTCCATTTTTGCGCTCAGGTCAAAGTCTCGCGGCCCTCTATCATAATCCAGAGTTTTGAGAAGATTGGAGAAACTTGATTTTTCGCCCAAAAACTGAAAAAAACGTAAGGGGTAACACTGTCGTTTTTTTTTCGGGTCGAAATTTTGAGTTTCGATATCTCAGCTCTGGAAGGGTCTAGAGCCTCCATTTTTGCGCTCAGGTCAAAGTCTCATGGCCCTCTATCAGAATCCAGAGTTTTGAGAAGATTGGAGAAACTTGATTTTTCGCCCAAAAACTGAAAAAAACGTAAGGGGTAACACTGTCGTTTTTTTTTCGGGTCGAAATTTTGAGTTTCGATATCTCAGCTCTGGAAGGGTCTAGAGCCTCCATTTTTGCGCTCAGGTCAAAGTCTCGCGGCCCTCTATCATAATCCAGAGTTTTGAGAAGATTGGAGAAACTTGCTTTTTCACCCAAAAACTGAAAAAAACGTAAGGGGTAACACTGTCGTTTTTTTTTCGGGTCGAATTTTTGAGTTTCGATATCTCAGCTCTGGAAGGGTCTAGAGCCTCCATTTTTGCGCTCAGGTCAAAGTCTCGCGGCCCTCTGTCATAATCCAGAGTTTTGAGCAGATTGGAGAAACTTGATTTTTCGCCCGAAAACTGAAAAAAACGTAAGGGGTAACACTGTCGTTTTTTTTTCGGGTCGAAATTTTGAGTTTCGATATCTCAGCTCTGGAAGGGTCTAGAGCCTCCATTTTTGCGCTCAGGTCAAAGTCTCATGGCCCTCTATCAGAATCCAGAGTTTTGAGAAGATTGGAGAACCTTTATTTTTCGCCCGAAAACTGAAAAAAACGTAAGGGGTACCACTGTCGTTTTTTTTTCGGGTTGAATTTTTGAGTTTCGATATCTCAGCTCTGGAAGGGTCTAGAGCCTCCATTTTTGCACTCAGGTTTAAGTCTCATGGCCCTCTATCAGAATCCAGAGTTTTGAGAAGATTGGAGAACCTTAATTTTTCGCCCGAAAACTGAAAAAAACGTAAGGGGTACCACTGTCGTTTTTTTTTCGGGTCGAATTTTTGAGTTTCGATATCTCAGCTCTGGAAGGGTCTAGAGCCTCCATTTTTGCGCTCAGGTCAAAGTCTCGCGGCCCTCTGTCATAATCCAGAGTTTTGAGAAGATTGGAGAAACTTGATTTTTCGCCCAAAAACTGAAAAAAACGTAAGGGGTAACACTGTCGTTTTTTTTTTCGAGTCGAAATTTTGAGTTTCGATATCTCAGCTCTGGAAGGGTCTAGAGCCTCCATTTTTGCGCTCAGGTCAAAGTCTCGCGGCCCTCTATCATAATCCAGAGTTTTGAGAAGATTGGAGAAACTTGATTTTTAGCCCGAAAACTGAAAAAAACGTAAGGGGTAACACTGTCGTTTTTTTTTTCGGGTCGAAATTTTGAGTTTCTATATCTCAGCTCTGGAAGGGTCTAGAGCCTCCATTTTTGCGCTCAGGTCAAAGTCTCGCGGCCCTCTATCATAATCCAGAGTTTTGAGAAGATTGGAGAAACTTGATTTTTCACCCAAAAACTGAAAAAAACGTAAGGGGTAACACTGTCGTTTTTTTTTTCGGGTCGAAATTTTGAGTTTCGATATCTCAGCTCTGGAAGGGTCTAGAGCCTCCATTTTTGCGCTCAGGTCAAAGTCTCGCGGCCCTCTATCATAATCCAGAGTTTTGAGAAGATTGGAGAAACTTGATTTTTCGCCCAAAAACTGAAAAAAACGTAAGGGGTAACACTGTCGTTTTTTTTTCGGGTCGAAATTTTGAGTTTCGATATCTCAGCTCTGGAAGGGTCTAGAGCCTCCATTTTTGCGCTCAGGTCAAAGTCTCATGGCCCTCTATCAGAATCCAGAGTTTTGAGAAGATTGGAGAAACTTGATTTTTCGCCCAAAAACTGAAAAAAACGTAAGGGGTAACACTGTCGTTTTTTTTTCGGGTCGAAATTTTGAGTTTCGATATCTCAGCTCTGGAAGGGTCTAGAGCCTCCATTTTTGCGCTCAGGTCAAAGTCTCGCGGCCCTCTATCATAATCCAGAGTTTTGAGAAGATTGGAGAAACTTGCTTTTTCACCCAAAAACTGAAAAAAACGTAAGGGGTAACACTGTCGTTTTTTTTTCGGGTCGAATTTTTGAGTTTCGATATCTCAGCTCTGGAAGGGTCTAGAGCCTCCATTTTTGCGCTCAGGTCAAAGTCTCGCGGCCCTCTGTCATAATCCAGAGTTTTGAGCAGATTGGAGAAACTTGATTTTTCGCCCGAAAACTGAAAAAAACGTAAGGGGTAACACTGTCGTTTTTTTTTCGGGTCGAAATTTTGAGTTTCGATATCTCAGCTCTGGAAGGGTCTAGAGCCTCCATTTTTGCGCTCAGGTCAAAGTCTCGCGGCCCTCTGTCATAATCCAGAGTTTTGAGAAGATTGGAGAAACTTGATTTTTCGCCCGAAAACTGAAAAAAACGTAAGGGGTAACACTGTCGTTTTTTTTTCGGGTCGAAATTTTGAGTTTCGATATCTCAGCTCTGGAAGGGTCTAGAGCCTCCATTTTTGCACTCAGGTTTAAGTCTCATGGCCCTCTATCAGAATCCAGAGTTTTGAGAAGATTGGAGAACCTTAATTTTTCGCCCGAAAACTGAAAAAAACGTAAGGGGTACCACTGTCGTTTTTTTTTCGGGTCGAATTTTTGAGTTTCGATATCTCAGCTCTGGAAGGGTCTAGAGCCTCCATTTTTGCGCTCAGGTCAAAGTCTCGCGGCCCTCTATCAGAATCCAGAGTTTTGAGAAGATTGGAGAACCTTTATTTTTCGCCCGAAAACTGAAAAAAACGTAAGGGGTACCACTGTCGTTTTTTTTTCGGGTTGAATTTTTGAGTTTCGATATCTCAGCTCTGGAAGGGTCTAGAGCCTCCATTTTTGCGCTCAGGTCAAAGTCTCGCGGCCCTCTGTCATAATCCAGAGTTTTGAGAAGATTGGAGAAACTTGATTTTTCGCCCAAAAACAAAAAAAAAACGTAAGGGGTAACACTGTCGTTTTTTTTTTTTCGGGTCGAAATTTTGAGTTTCGATATCTCAGCTCTGGAAGGGTCTAGAGCCTCCATTTTTGCGCTCAGGTCAAAGTCTCGCGGCCCTCTGTCATAATCCAGAGTTTTGAGAAGATTGGAGAACCTTTATTTTTCGCCCAAAAACTGAAAAAAACGTAAGGGGTAACACTGTCGTTTTTTTTTTCGGGTCGAAATTTTGAGTTTCGATATCTCAGCTCTGGAAGGGTCTAGAGCCTCCATTTTTGCGCTCAGGTCAAAGTCTCGCGGCCCTCTGTCATAATCCAGAGTTTTGAGAAGATTGGAGAAACTTGATTTTTCGCCCAAAAACTGAAAAAAACGTAAGGGGTAACACTGTCGTTTTTTTTTTCGAGTCGAAATTTTGAGTTTCGATATCTCAGCTCTGGAAGGGTCTAGAGCCTCCATTTTTGCGCTCAGGTCAAAGTCTCGCGGCCCTCTATCATAATCCAGAGTTTTGAGAAGATTGGAGAAACTTGATTTTTCGCCCAAAAACTGAAAAAAACGTAAGGGGTAACACTGTCGTTTTTTTTTCGGGTCGAAATTTTGAGTTTCGATATCTCAGCTCTGGAAGGGTCTAGAGCCTCCATTTTTGCGCTCAGGTCAAAGTCTCGCGGCCCTCTATCATAATCCAGAGTTTTGAGAAGATTGGAGAAACTTGATTTTTCGCCCGAAAACTGAAAAAAACGTAAGGGGTAACACTGTCGGTTTTTTTTTCGGGTCAAAATTTTGAGTTTCGATATCTCAGCTCTGGAAGGGTCTAGAGCCTCCATTTTTGCGCTCAGGTCAAAGTCTCGCGGCCCTCTATCATAATCCAGAGTTTTGAGAAGATTGGAGAAACTTGATTTTTCGCCCGAAAACTGAAAAAAACGTAAGGGGTAACACTGTCGTTTTTTTTTTCGGGTCGAAATTTTGAGTTTCGATATCTCAGCTCTGGAAGGGTCTAGAGCCTCCATTTTTGCACTCAGGTTTAAGTCTCATGGCCCTCTATCAGAATCCAGAGTTTTGAGAAGATTGGAGAAACTTGATTTTTCGCCCGAAAACTGAAAAAAACGTAAGGGGTACCACTGTCGTTTTTTTTTCGGGTCGAATTTTTGAGTTTCGATATCTCAGCTCTGGAAGGGTCTAGAGCCTCCATTTTTGCGCTCAGGTCAAAGTCTCGCGGCCCTCTGTCATAATCCAGAGTTTTGAGCAGATTGGAGAAACTTGATTTTTCGCCCGAAAACTGAAAAAAACGTAAGGGGTAACACTGTCGTTTTTTTTTCGGGTCGAAATTTTGAGTTTCGATATCTCAGCTCTGGAAGGGTCTAGAGCCTCCATTTTTGCGCTCAGGTCAAAGTCTCGCGGCCCTCTGTCATAATCCAGAGTTTTGAGAAGATTGGAGAAACTTGATTTTTCGCCCGAAAACTGAAAAAAACGTAAGGGGTAACACTGTCGTTTTTTTTTCGGGTCGAAATTTTGAGTTTCGATATCTCAGCTCTGGAAGGGTCTAGAGCCTCCATTTTTGCACTCAGGTTTAAGTCTCATGGCCCTCTATCAGAATCCAGAGTTTTGAGAAGATTGGAGAACCTTAATTTTTCGCCCGAAAACTGAAAAAAACGTAAGGGGTACCACTGTCGTTTTTTTTTCGGGTCGAATTTTTGAGTTTCGATATCTCAGCTCTGGAAGGGTCTAGAGCCTCCATTTTTGCGCTCAGGTCAAAGTCTCGCGGCCCTCTGTCATAATCCAGAGTTTTGAGAAGATTGGAGAAACTTGATTTTTCGCCCAAAAACAAAAAAAAAAACGTAAGGGGTAACACTGTCGTTTTTTTTTTTCGGGTCGAAATTTTGAGTTTCGATATCTCAGCTCTGGAAGGGTCTAGAGCCTCCATTTTTGCGCTCAGGTCAAAGTCTCGCGGCCCTCTGTCATAATCCAGAGTTTTGAGAAGATTGGAGAACCTTTATTTTTCGCCCAAAAACTGAAAAAAACGTAAGGGGTAACACTGTCGTTTTTTTTTTCGGGTCGAAATTTTGAGTTTCGATATCTCAGCTCTGGAAGGGTCTAGAGCCTCCATTTTTGCAGTCAGGTCAAAGTCTCATGGCCCTCTATCAGAATCCAGAGTTTTGAGAAGATTGGAGAACCTTTATTTTTCGCCCGAAAACTGAAAAAAACGTAAGGGGTACCACTGTCGTTTTTTTTTCGGGTTGAATTTTTGAGTTTCGATATCTCAGCTCTGGAAGGGTCTAGAGCCTCCATTTTTGCGCTCAGGTCAAAGTCTCGCGGCCCTCTGTCATAATCCAGAGTTTTGAGAAGATTGGAGAACCTTTATTTTTCGCCCAAAAACTGAAAAAAACGTAAGGGGTAACACTGTCGTTTTTTTTTTCGGGTCGAAATTTTGAGTTTCGATATCTCAGCTCTGGAAGGGTCTAGAGCCTCCATTTTTGCGCTCAGGTCAAAGTCTCGCGGCCCTCTGTCATAATCCAGAGTTTTGAGAAGATTGGAGAAACTTGATTTTTCGCCCAAAAACTGAAAAAAACGTAAGGGGTAACACTGTCGTTTTTTTTTTCGAGTCGAAATTTTGAGTTTCGATATCTCAGCTCTGGAAGGGTCTAGAGCCTCCATTTTTGCGCTCAGGTCAAAGTCTCGCGGCCCTCTATCATAATCCAGAGTTTTGAGAAGATTGGAGAAACTTGATTTTTCGCCCAAAAACTGAAAAAAACGTAAGGGGTAACACTGTCGTTTTTTTTTCGGGTCGAAATTTTGAGTTTCGATATCTCAGCTCTGGAAGGGTCTAGAGCCTCCATTTTTGCGCTCAGGTCAAAGTCTCGCGGCCCTCTATCATAATCCAGAGTTTTGAGAAGATTGGAGAAACTTGATTTTTCGCCCGAAAACTGAAAAAAACGTAAGGGGTAACACTGTCGGTTTTTTTTTCGGGTCAAAATTTTGAGTTTCGATATCTCAGCTCTGGAAGGGTCTAGAGCCTCCATTTTTGCGCTCAGGTCAAAGTCTCGCGGCCCTCTATCATAATCCAGAGTTTTGAGAAGATTGAAGAAACTTGATTTTTCGCCCGAAAACTGAAAAAAACGTAAGGGGTAACACTGTCGTTTTTTTTTTCGGGTCGAAATTTTGAGTTTCGATATCTCAGCTCTGGAAGGGTCTAGAGCCTCCATTTTTGCACTCAGGTTTAAGTCTCATGGCCCTCTATCAGAATCCAGAGTTTTGAGAAGATTGGAGAAACTTGATTTTTCGCCCGAAAACTGAAAAAAACGTAAGGGGTACCACTGTCGTTTTTTTTTCGGGTCGAATTTTTGAGTTTCGATATCTCAGCTCTGGAAGGGTCTAGAGCCTCCATTTTTGCGCTCAGGTCAAAGTCTCGCGGCCCTCTGTCATAATCCAGAGTTTTGAGCAGATTGGAGAAACTTGATTTTTCGCCCGAAAACTGAAAAAAACGTAAGGGGTAACACTGTCGTTTTTTTTTCGGGTCGAAATTTTGAGTTTCGATATCTCAGCTCTGGAAGGGTCTAGAGCCTCCATTTTTGCGCTCAGGTCAAAGTCTCGCGGCCCTCTGTCATAATCCAGAGTTTTGAGAAGATTGGAGAAACTTGATTTTTCGCCCGAAAACTGAAAAAAACGTAAGGGGTAACACTGTCGTTTTTTTTTCGGGTCGAAATTTTGAGTTTCGATATCTCAGCTCTGGAAGGGTCTAGAGCCTCCATTTTTGCACTCAGGTTTAAGTCTCATGGCCCTCTATCAGAATCCAGAGTTTTGAGAAGATTGGAGAACCTTAATTTTTCGCCCGAAAACTGAAAAAAACGTAAGGGGTACCACTGTCGTTTTTTTTTCGGGTCGAATTTTTGAGTTTCGATATCTCAGCTCTGGAAGGGTCTAGAGCCTCCATTTTTGCGCTCAGGTCAAAGTCTCGCGGCCCTCTGTCATAATCCAGAGTTTTGAGAAGATTGGAGAAACTTGATTTTTCGCCCAAAAACAAAAAAAAAAACGTAAGGGGTAACACTGTCGTTTTTTTTTTTCGGGTCGAAATTTTGAGTTTCGATATCTCAGCTCTGGAAGGGTCTAGAGCCTCCATTTTTGCGCTCAGGTCAAAGTCTCGCGGCCCTCTGTCATAATCCAGAGTTTTGAGAAGATTGGAGAACCTTTATTTTTCGCCCAAAAACTGAAAAAAACGTAAGGGGTAACACTGTCGTTTTTTTTTTCGGGTCGAAATTTTGAGTTTCGATATCTCAGCTCTGGAAGGGTCTAGAGCCTCCATTTTTGCAGTCAGGTCAAAGTCTCATGGCCCTCTATCAGAATCCAGAGTTTTGAGAAGATTGGAGAACCTTTATTTTTCGCCCGAAAACTGAAAAAAACGTAAGGGGTACCACTGTCGTTTTTTTTTCGGGTTGAATTTTTGAGTTTCGATATCTCAGCTCTGGAAGGGTCTAGAGCCTCCATTTTTGCACTCAGGTTTAAGTCTCATGGCCCTCTATCAGAATCCAGAGTTTTGAGAAGATTGGAGAACCTTAATTTTTCGCCCGAAAACTGAAAAAAACGTAAGGGGTACCACTGTCGTTTTTTTTTCGGGTCGAATTTTTGAGTTTCGATATCTCAGCTCTGGAAGGGTCTAGAGCCTCCATTTTTGCGCTCAGGTCAAAGTCTCGCGGCCCTCTATCATAATCCAGAGTTTTGAGAAGATTGGAGAAACTTGATTTTTCGCCCGAAAACTGAAAAAAACGTAAGGGGTAACACTGTCGGTTTTTTTTTCGGGTCAAAATTTTGAGTTTCGATATCTCAGCTCTGGAAGGGTCTAGAGCCTCCATTTTTGCGCTCAGGTCAAAGTCTCGCGGCCCTCTATCATAATCCAGAGTTTTGAGAAGATTGAAGAAACTTGATTTTTCGCCCGAAAACTGAAAAAAACGTAAGGGGTAACACTGTCGTTTTTTTTTTCGGGTCGAAATTTTGAGTTTCGATATCTCAGCTCTGGAAGGGTCTAGAGCCTCCATTTTTGCACTCAGGTTTAAGTCTCATGGCCCTCTATCAGAATCCAGAGTTTTGAGAAGATTGGAGAAACTTGATTTTTCGCCCGAAAACTGAAAAAAACGTAAGGGGTACCACTGTCGTTTTTTTTTCGGGTCGAATTTTTGAGTTTCGATATCTCAGCTCTGGAAGGGTCTAGAGCCTCCATTTTTGCGCTCAGGTCAAAGTCTCGCGGCCCTCTGTCATAATCCAGAGTTTTGAGCAGATTGGAGAAACTTGATTTTTCGCCCGAAAACTGAAAAAAACGTAAGGGGTAACACTGTCGTTTTTTTTTCGGGTCGAAATTTTGAGTTTCGATATCTCAGCTCTGGAAGGGTCTAGAGCCTCCATTTTTGCGCTCAGGTCAAAGTCTCGCGGCCCTCTGTCATAATCCAGAGTTTTGAGAAGATTGGAGAAACTTGATTTTTCGCCCGAAAACTGAAAAAAACGTAAGGGGTAACACTGTCGTTTTTTTTTCGGGTCGAAATTTTGAGTTTCGATATCTCAGCTCTGGAAGGGTCTAGAGCCTCCATTTTTGCACTCAGGTTTAAGTCTCATGGCCCTCTATCAGAATCCAGAGTTTTGAGAAGATTGGAGAACCTTAATTTTTCGCCCGAAAACTGAAAAAAACGTAAGGGGTACCACTGTCGTTTTTTTTTCGGGTCGAATTTTTGAGTTTCGATATCTCAGCTCTGGAAGGGTCTAGAGCCTCCATTTTTGCGCTCAGGTCAAAGTCTCGCGGCCCTCTGTCATAATCCAGAGTTTTGAGAAGATTGGAGAAACTTGATTTTTCGCCCAAAAACAAAAAAAAAAACGTAAGGGGTAACACTGTCGTTTTTTTTTTTTCGGGTCGAAATTTTGAGTTTCGATATCTCAGCTCTGGAAGGGTCTAGAGCCTCCATTTTTGCGCTCAGGTCAAAGTCTCGCGGCCCTCTGTCATAATCCAGAGTTTTGAGAAGATTGGAGAACCTTTATTTTTCGCCCAAAAACTGAAAAAAACGTAAGGGGTAACACTGTCGTTTTTTTTTTCGGGTCGAAATTTTGAGTTTCGATATCTCAGCTCTGGAAGGGTCTAGAGCCTCCATTTTTGCAGTCAGGTCAAAGTCTCATGGCCCTCTATCAGAATCCAGAGTTTTGAGAAGATTGGAGAACCTTTATTTTTCGCCCGAAAACTGAAAAAAACGTAAGGGGTACCACTGTCGTTTTTTTTTCGGGTTGAATTTTTGAGTTTCGATATCTCAGCTCTGGAAGGGTCTAGAGCCTCCATTTTTGCGCTCAGGTCAAAATCTCGCGGCCCTCTGTCATAATCCAGAGTTTTGAGAAGATTGGAGAACCTTTATTTTTCGCCCAAAAACTGAAAAAAACGTAAGGGGTAACACTGTCGTTTTTTTTTTCGGGTCGAAATTTTGAGTTTCGATATCTCAGCTCTGGAAGGGTCTAGAGCCTCCATTTTTGCGCTCAGGTCAAAGTCTCGCGGCCCTCTGTCATAATCCAGAGTTTTGAGAAGATTGGAGAAACTTGATTTTTCGCCCAAAAACTGAAAAAAACGTAAGGGGTAACACTGTCGTTTTTTTTTTCGAGTCGAAATTTTGAGTTTCGATATCTCAGCTCTGGAAGGGTCTAGAGCCTCCATTTTTGCGCTCAGGTCAAAGTCTCGCGGCCCTCTATCATAATCCAGAGTTTTGAGAAGATTGGAGAAACTTGATTTTTCGCCCAAAAACTGAAAAAAACGTAAGGGGTAACACTGTCGTTTTTTTTTCGGGTCGAAATTTTGAGTTTCGATATCTCAGCTCTGGAAGGGTCTAGAGCCTCCATTTTTGCGCTCAGGTCAAAGTCTCGCGGCCCTCTATCATAATCCAGAGTTTTGAGAAGATTGGAGAAACTTGATTTTTCGCCCGAAAACTGAAAAAAACGTAAGGGGTAACACTGTCGGTTTTTTTTTCGGGTCAAAATTTTGAGTTTCGATATCTCAGCTCTGGAAGGGTCTAGAGCCTCCATTTTTGCGCTCAGGTCAAAGTCTCGCGGCCCTCTATCATAATCCAGAGTTTTGAGAAGATTGAAGAAACTTGATTTTTCGCCCGAAAACTGAAAAAAACGTAAGGGGTAACACTGTCGTTTTTTTTTTCGGGTCGAAATTTTGAGTTTCGATATCTCAGCTCTGGAAGGGTCTAGAGCCTCCATTTTTGCACTCAGGTCAAAGTCTCGCGGCCCTCTATCATAATCCAGAGTTTTGAGAAGATTGGAGAAACTTGATTTTTAGCCCGAAAACTGAAAAAAACGTAAGGGGTAACACTGTCGTTTTTTTTTTCGGGTCGAAATTTTGAGTTTCTATATCTCAGCTCTGGAAGGGTCTAGAGCCTCCATTTTTGCGCTCAGGTCAAAGTCTCGCGGCCCTCTATCATAATCCAGAGTTTTGAGAAGATTGGAGAAACTTGATTTTTCACCCAAAAACTGAAAAAAACGTAAGGGGTAACACTGTCGTTTTTTTTTTCGGGTCGAAATTTTGAGTTTCGATATCTCAGCTCTGGAAGGGTCTAGAGCCTCCATTTTTGCGCTCAGGTCAAAGTCTCGCGGCCCTCTATCATAATCCAGAGTTTTGAGAAGATTGGAGAAACTTGATTTTTCGCCCAAAAACTGAAAAAAACGTAAGGGGTAACACTGTCGTTTTTTTTTCGGGTCGAAATTTTGAGTTTCGATATCTCAGCTCTGGAAGGGTCTAGAGCCTCCATTTTTGCGCTCAGGTCAAAGTCTCATGGCCCTCTATCAGAATCCAGAGTTTTGAGAAGATTGGAGAAACTTGATTTTTCGCCCAAAAACTGAAAAAAACGTAAGGGGTAACACTGTCGTTTTTTTTTCGGGTCGAAATTTTGAGTTTCGATATCTCAGCTCTGGAAGGGTCTAGAGCCTCCATTTTTGCGCTCAGGTCAAAGTCTCGCGGCCCTCTATCATAATCCAGAGTTTTGAGAAGATTGGAGAAACTTGCTTTTTCACCCAAAAACTGAAAAAAACGTAAGGGGTAACACTGTCGTTTTTTTTTCGGGTCGAATTTTTGAGTTTCGATATCTCAGCTCTGGAAGGGTCTAGAGCCTCCATTTTTGCGCTCAGGTCAAAGTCTCGCGGCCCTCTGTCATAATCCAGAGTTTTGAGCAGATTGGAGAAACTTGATTTTTCGCCCGAAAACTGAAAAAAACGTAAGGGGTAACACTGTCGTTTTTTTTTCGGGTCGAAATTTTGAGTTTCGATATCTCAGCTCTGGAAGGGTCTAGAGCCTCCATTTTTGCGCTCAGGTCAAAGTCTCATGGCCCTCTATCAGAATCCAGAGTTTTGAGAAGATTGGAGAACCTTTATTTTTCGCCCGAAAACTGAAAAAAACGTAAGGGGTACCACTGTCGTTTTTTTTTCGGGTTGAATTTTTGAGTTTCGATATCTCAGCTCTGGAAGGGTCTAGAGCCTCCATTTTTGCACTCAGGTTTAAGTCTCATGGCCCTCTATCAGAATCCAGAGTTTTGAGAAGATTGGAGAACCTTAATTTTTCGCCCGAAAACTGAAAAAAACGTAAGGGGTACCACTGTCGTTTTTTTTTCGGGTCGAATTTTTGAGTTTCGATATCTCAGCTCTGGAAGGGTCTAGAGCCTCCATTTTTGCGCTCAGGTCAAAGTCTCGCGGCCCTCTGTCATAATCCAGAGTTTTGAGAAGATTGGAGAAACTTGATTTTTCGCCCAAAAACTGAAAAAAACGTAAGGGGTAACACTGTCGTTTTTTTTTTCGAGTCGAAATTTTGAGTTTCGATATCTCAGCTCTGGAAGGGTCTAGAGCCTCCATTTTTGCGCTCAGGTCAAAGTCTCGCGGCCCTCTATCATAATCCAGAGTTTTGAGAAGATTGGAGAAACTTGATTTTTAGCCCGAAAACTGAAAAAAACGTAAGGGGTAACACTGTCGTTTTTTTTTTCGGGTCGAAATTTTGAGTTTCTATATCTCAGCTCTGGAAGGGTCTAGAGCCTCCATTTTTGCGCTCAGGTCAAAGTCTCGCGGCCCTCTATCATAATCCAGAGTTTTGAGAAGATTGGAGAAACTTGATTTTTCACCCAAAAACTGAAAAAAACGTAAGGGGTAACACTGTCGTTTTTTTTTTCGGGTCGAAATTTTGAGTTTCGATATCTCAGCTCTGGAAGGGTCTAGAGCCTCCATTTTTGCGCTCAGGTCAAAGTCTCGCGGCCCTCTATCATAATCCAGAGTTTTGAGAAGATTGGAGAAACTTGATTTTTCGCCCAAAAACTGAAAAAAACGTAAGGGGTAACACTGTCGTTTTTTTTTCGGGTCGAAATTTTGAGTTTCGATATCTCAGCTCTGGAAGGGTCTAGAGCCTCCATTTTTGCGCTCAGGTCAAAGTCTCATGGCCCTCTATCAGAATCCAGAGTTTTGAGAAGATTGGAGAAACTTGATTTTTCGCCCAAAAACTGAAAAAAACGTAAGGGGTAACACTGTCGTTTTTTTTTCGGGTCGAAATTTTGAGTTTCGATATCTCAGCTCTGGAAGGGTCTAGAGCCTCCATTTTTGCGCTCAGGTCAAAGTCTCGCGGCCCTCTATCATAATCCAGAGTTTTGAGAAGATTGGAGAAACTTGCTTTTTCACCCAAAAACTGAAAAAAACGTAAGGGGTAACACTGTCGTTTTTTTTTCGGGTCGAATTTTTGAGTTTCGATATCTCAGCTCTGGAAGGGTCTAGAGCCTCCATTTTTGCGCTCAGGTCAAAGTCTCGCGGCCCTCTGTCATAATCCAGAGTTTTGAGCAGATTGGAGAAACTTGATTTTTCGCCCGAAAACTGAAAAAAACGTAAGGGGTAACACTGTCGTTTTTTTTTCGGGTCGAAATTTTGAGTTTCGATATCTCAGCTCTGGAAGGGTCTAGAGCCTCCATTTTTGCGCTCAGGTCAAAGTCTCGCGGCCCTCTGTCATAATCCAGAGTTTTGAGAAGATTGGAGAAACTTGATTTTTCGCCCGAAAACTGAAAAAAACGTAAGGGGTAACACTGTCGTTTTTTTTTCGGGTCGAAATTTTGAGTTTCGATATCTCAGCTCTGGAAGGGTCTAGAGCCTCCATTTTTGCACTCAGGTTTAAGTCTCATGGCCCTCTATCAGAATCCAGAGTTTTGAGAAGATTGGAGAACCTTAATTTTTCGCCCGAAAACTGAAAAAAACGTAAGGGGTACCACTGTCGTTTTTTTTTCGGGTCGAATTTTTGAGTTTCGATATCTCAGCTCTGGAAGGGTCTAGAGCCTCCATTTTTGCGCTCAGGTCAAAGTCTCGCGGCCCTCTATCAGAATCCAGAGTTTTGAGAAGATTGGAGAACCTTTATTTTTCGCCCGAAAACTGAAAAAAACGTAAGGGGTACCACTGTCGTTTTTTTTTCGGGTTGAATTTTTGAGTTTCGATATCTCAGCTCTGGAAGGGTCTAGAGCCTCCATTTTTGCGCTCAGGTCAAAGTCTCGCGGCCCTCTGTCATAATCCAGAGTTTTGAGAAGATTGGAGAAACTTGATTTTTCGCCCAAAAACAAAAAAAAAACGTAAGGGGTAACACTGTCGTTTTTTTTTTTTCGGGTCGAAATTTTGAGTTTCGATATCTCAGCTCTGGAAGGGTCTAGAGCCTCCATTTTTGCGCTCAGGTCAAAGTCTCGCGGCCCTCTGTCATAATCCAGAGTTTTGAGAAGATTGGAGAACCTTTATTTTTCGCCCAAAAACTGAAAAAAACGTAAGGGGTAACACTGTCGTTTTTTTTTTCGGGTCGAAATTTTGAGTTTCGATATCTCAGCTCTGGAAGGGTCTAGAGCCTCCATTTTTGCGCTCAGGTCAAAGTCTCGCGGCCCTCTGTCATAATCCAGAGTTTTGAGAAGATTGGAGAAACTTGATTTTTCGCCCAAAAACTGAAAAAAACGTAAGGGGTAACACTGTCGTTTTTTTTTTCGAGTCGAAATTTTGAGTTTCGATATCTCAGCTCTGGAAGGGTCTAGAGCCTCCATTTTTGCGCTCAGGTCAAAGTCTCGCGGCCCTCTATCATAATCCAGAGTTTTGAGAAGATTGGAGAAACTTGATTTTTCACCCAAAAACTGAAAAAAACGTAAGGGGTAACACTGTCGTTTTTTTTTTCGGGTCGAAATTTTGAGTTTCGATATCTCAGCTCTGGAAGGGTCTAGAGCCTCCATTTTTGCGCTCAGGTCAAAGTCTCGCGGCCCTCTATCATAATCCAGAGTTTTGAGAAAATTGGAGAAACTTGATTTTTCGCCCAAAAACTGAAAAAAACGTAAGGGGTAACACTGTCGTTTTTTTTTCGGGTCGAAATTTTGAGTTTCGATATCTCAGCTCTGGAAGGGTCTAGAGCCTCCATTTTTGCGCTCAGGTCAAAGTCTCATGGCCCTCTATCAGAATCCAGAGTTTTGAGAAGATTGGAGAAACTTGATTTTTCGCCCAAAAACTGAAAAAAACGTAAGGGGTAACACTGTCGTTTTTTTTTCGGGTCGAAATTTTGAGTTTCGATATCTCAGCTCTGGAAGGGTCTAGAGCCTCCATTTTTGCGCTCAGGTCAAAGTCTCGCGGCCCTCTATCATAATCCAGAGTTTTGAGAAGATTGGAGAAACTTGCTTTTTCACCCAAAAACTGAAAAAAACGTAAGGGGTAACACTGTCGTTTTTTTTTTCGGGTCGAAATTTTGAGTTTCGATATCTCAGCTCTGGAAGGGTCTAGAGCCTCCATTTTTGCGCTCAGGTCAAAGTCTCGCGGCCCTCTATCATAATCCAGAGTTTTGAGAAGATTGGAGAAACTTGATTTTTCGCCCAAAAACTGAAAAAAACGTAAGGGGTAACACTGTCGTTTTTTTTTCGGGTCGAAATTTTGAGTTTCGATATCTCAGCTCTGGAAGGGTCTAGAGCCTCCATTTTTGCGCTCAGGTCAAAGTCTCGCGGCCCTCTATCATAATCCAGAGTTTTGAGAAGATTGGAGAAACTTGCTTTTTCACCCAAAAACTGAAAAAAACGTAAGGGGTAACACTGTCGTTTTTTTTTTCGGGTCGAAATTTTGAGTTTCGATATCTCAGCTCTGGAAGGGTCTAGAGCCTCCATTTTTGCGCTCAGGTCAAAGTCTCGCGGCCCTCTATCATAATCCAGAGTTTTGAGAAGATTGGAGAAACTTGATTTTTCGCCCAAAAACTGAAAAAAACGTAAGGGGTAACACTGTCGTTTTTTTTTCGGGTCGAAATTTTGAGTTTCGATATCTCAGCTCTGGAAGGGTCTAGAGCCTCCATTTTTGCGCTCAGGTCAAAGTCTCGCGGCCCTCTATCATAATCCAGAGTTTTGAGAAGATTGGAGAAACTTGCTTTTCACCCAAAAACTGAAAAAAACGTAAGGGGTAACACTGTCGTTTTTTTTTTCGGGTCGAAATTTTGAGTTTCGATATCTCAGCTCTGGAAGGGTCTAGAGCCTCCATTTTTGCGCTCAGGTCAAAGTCTCGCGGCCCTCTATCATAATCCAGAGTTTTGAGAAGATTGGAGAACCTTTATTTTTCGCCCGAAAAAAAAAAACGTAAGGGGTACCACTGTCGTTTTTTTTTTCGGGTCGAATTTTTGAGTTTCCATATCTCAGCTCTGGAAGGGTCTAGAGCCTCCATTTTTGCGCTCAGGTCAAAGTCTCGCGGCCCTCTATCATAATCCAGAGTTTTGAGAAGATTGGAGAAACTTGATTTTTCGCCCAAAAACTGAAAAAAACGTAAGGGGTAACACTGTCGTTTTTTTTTCGGGTCGAAATTTTGAGTTTCGATATCTCAGCTCTGGAAGGGTCTAGAGCCTCCATTTTTGCGCTCAGGTCAAAGTCTCGCGGCCCTCTATCATAATCCAGAGTTTTGAGAAGATTGGAGAAACTTGATTTTTCGCCCGAAAACTGAAAAAAACGTAAGGGGTAACACTGTCGGTTTTTTTTTCGGGTCAAAATTTTGAGTTTCGATATCTCAGCTCTGGAAGGGTCTAGAGCCTCCATTTTTGCGCTCAGGTCAAAGTCTCGCGGCCCTCTATCATAATCCAGAGTTTTGAGAAGATTGGAGAAACTTGATTTTTCGCCCGAAAACTGAAAAAAACGTAAGGGGTAACACTGTCGTTTTTTTTTTCGGGTCGAAATTTTGAGTTTCGATATCTCAGCTCTGGAAGGGTCTAGAGCCTCCATTTTTGCACTCAGGTTTAAGTCTCATGGCCCTCTATCAGAATCCAGAGTTTTGAGAAGATTGGAGAAACTTGATTTTTCGCCCGAAAACTGAAAAAAACGTAAGGGGTACCACTGTCGTTTTTTTTTCGGGTCGAATTTTTGAGTTTCGATATCTCAGCTCTGGAAGGGTCTAGAGCCTCCATTTTTGCGCTCAGGTCAAAGTCTCGCGGCCCTCTGTCATAATCCAGAGTTTTGAGCAGATTGGAGAAACTTGATTTTTCGCCCGAAAACTGAAAAAAACGTAAGGGGTAACACTGTCGTTTTTTTTTCGGGTCGAAATTTTGAGTTTCGATATCTCAGCTCTGGAAGGGTCTAGAGCCTCCATTTTTGCGCTCAGGTCAAAGTCTCGCGGCCCTCTGTCATAATCCAGAGTTTTGAGAAGATTGGAGAAACTTGATTTTTCGCCCGAAAACTGAAAAAAACGTAAGGGGTAACACTGTCGTTTTTTTTTCGGGTCGAAATTTTGAGTTTCGATATCTCAGCTCTGGAAGGGTCTAGAGCCTCCATTTTTGCACTCAGGTTTAAGTCTCATGGCCCTCTATCAGAATCCAGAGTTTTGAGAAGATTGGAGAACCTTAATTTTTCGCCCGAAAACTGAAAAAAACGTAAGGGGTACCACTGTCGTTTTTTTTTCGGGTCGAATTTTTGAGTTTCGATATCTCAGCTCTGGAAGGGTCTAGAGCCTCCATTTTTGCGCTCAGGTCAAAGTCTCGCGGCCCTCTGTCATAATCCAGAGTTTTGAGAAGATTGGAGAAACTTGATTTTTCGCCCAAAAACAAAAAAAAAAACGTAAGGGGTAACACTGTCGTTTTTTTTTTTTCGGGTCGAAATTTTGAGTTTCGATATCTCAGCTCTGGAAGGGTCTAGAGCCTCCATTTTTGCGCTCAGGTCAAAGTCTCGCGGCCCTCTGTCATAATCCAGAGTTTTGAGAAGATTGGAGAACCTTTATTTTTCGCCCAAAAACTGAAAAAAACGTAAGGGGTAACACTGTCGTTTTTTTTTTCGGGTCGAAATTTTGAGTTTCGATATCTCAGCTCTGGAAGGGTCTAGAGCCTCCATTTTTGCAGTCAGGTCAAAGTCTCATGGCCCTCTATCAGAATCCAGAGTTTTGAGAAGATTGGAGAACCTTTATTTTTCGCCCGAAAACTGAAAAAAACGTAAGGGGTACCACTGTCGTTTTTTTTTCGGGTTGAATTTTTGAGTTTCGATATCTCAGCTCTGGAAGGGTCTAGAGCCTCCATTTTTGCACTCAGGTTTAAGTCTCATGGCCCTCTATCAGAATCCAGAGTTTTGAGAAGATTGGAGAACCTTAATTTTTCGCCCGAAAACTGAAAAAAACGTAAGGGGTACCACTGTCGTTTTTTTTTCGGGTCGAATTTTTGAGTTTCGATATCTCAGCTCTGGAAGGGTCTAGAGCCTCCATTTTTGCGCTCAGGTCAAAGTCTCGCGGCCCTCTGTCATAATCCAGAGTTTTGAGAAGATTGGAGAAACTTGATTTTTCGCCCAAAAACTGAAAAAAACGTAAGGGGTAACACTGTCGTTTTTTTTTTCGAGTCGAAATTTTGAGTTTCGATATCTCAGCTCTGGAAGGGTCTAGAGCCTCCATTTTTGCGCTCAGGTCAAAGTCTCGCGGCCCTCTATCATAATCCAGAGTTTTGAGAAGATTGGAGAAACTTGATTTTTAGCCCGAAAACTGAAAAAAACGTAAGGGGTAACACTGTCGTTTTTTTTTCGGGTCGAAATTTTGAGTTTCTATATCTCAGCTCTGGAAGGGTCTAGAGCCTCCATTTTTGCGCTCAGGTCAAAGTCTCGCGGCCCTCTATCATAATCCAGAGTTTTGAGAAGATTGGAGAAACTTGATTTTTCACCCAAAAACTGAAAAAAACGTAAGGGGTAACACTGTCGTTTTTTTTTTCGGGTCGAAATTTTGAGTTTCGATATCTCAGCTCTGGAAGGGTCTAGAGCCTCCATTTTTGCGCTCAGGTCAAAGTCTCGCGGCCCTCTATCATAATCCAGAGTTTTGAGAAGATTGGAGAAACTTGATTTTTCGCCCAAAAACTGAAAAAAACGTAAGGGGTAACACTGTCGTTTTTTTTTCGGGTCGAAATTTTGAGTTTCGATATCTCAGCTCTGGAAGGGTCTAGAGCCTCCATTTTTGCGCTCAGGTCAAAGTCTCATGGCCCTCTATCAGAATCCAGAGTTTTGAGAAGATTGGAGAAACTTGATTTTTCACCCAAAAACTGAAAAAAACGTAAGGGGTAACACTGTCGTTTTTTTTTTCGGGTCGAAATTTTGAGTTTCGATATCTCAGCTCTGGAAGGGTCTAGAGCCTCCATTTTTGCGCTCAGGTCAAAGTCTCGCGGCCCTCTATCATAATCCAGAGTTTTGAGAAGATTGGAGAAACTTGATTTTTCGCCCAAAAACTGAAAAAAACGTAAGGGGTAACACTGTCGTTTTTTTTTCGGGTCGAAATTTTGAGTTTCGATATCTCAGCTCTGGAAGGGTCTAGAGCCTCCATTTTTGCGCTCAGGTCAAAGTCTCATGGCCCTCTATCAGAATCCAGAGTTTTGAGAAGATTGGAGAAACTTGATTTTTCGCCCAAAAACTGAAAAAAACGTAAGGGGTAACACTGTCGTTTTTTTTTCGGGTCGAAATTTTGAGTTTCGATATCTCAGCTCTGGAAGGGTCTAGAGCCTCCATTTTTGCGCTCAGGTCAAAGTCTCGCGGCCCTCTATCATAATCCAGAGTTTTGAGAAGATTGGAGAAACTTGCTTTTTCACCCAAAAACTGAAAAAAACGTAAGGGGTAACACTGTCGTTTTTTTTTCGGGTCGAATTTTTGAGTTTCGATATCTCAGCTCTGGAAGGGTCTAGAGCCTCCATTTTTGCGCTCAGGTCAAAGTCTCGCGGCCCTCTGTCATAATCCAGAGTTTTGAGCAGATTGGAGAAACTTGATTTTTCGCCCGAAAACTGAAAAAAACGTAAGGGGTAACACTGTCGTTTTTTTTTCGGGTCGAAATTTTGAGTTTCGATATCTCAGCTCTGGAAGGGTCTAGAGCCTCCATTTTTGCGCTCAGGTCAAAGTCTCATGGCCCTCTATCAGAATCCAGAGTTTTGAGAAGATTGGAGAACCTTTATTTTTCGCCCGAAAACTGAAAAAAACGTAAGGGGTACCACTGTCGTTTTTTTTTCGGGTTGAATTTTTGAGTTTCGATATCTCAGCTCTGGAAGGGTCTAGAGCCTCCATTTTTGCACTCAGGTTTAAGTCTCATGGCCCTCTATCAGAATCCAGAGTTTTGAGAAGATTGGAGAACCTTAATTTTTCGCCCGAAAACTGAAAAAAACGTAAGGGGTACCACTGTCGTTTTTTTTTCGGGTCGAATTTTTGAGTTTCGATATCTCAGCTCTGGAAGGGTCTAGAGCCTCCATTTTTGCGCTCAGGTCAAAGTCTCACGGCCCTCTGTCATAATCCAGAGTTTTGAGAAGATTGGAGAAACTTGATTTTTCGCCCAAAAACTGAAAAAAACGTAAGGGGTAACACTGTCGTTTTTTTTTTCGAGTCGAAATTTTGAGTTTCGATATCTCAGCTCTGGAAGGGTCTAGAGCCTCCATTTTTGCGCTCAGGTCAAAGTCTCGCGGCCCTCTATCATAATCCAGAGTTTTGAGAAGATTGGAGAAACTTGATTTTTAGCCCGAAAACTGAAAAAAACGTAAGGGGTAACACTGTCGTTTTTTTTTTCGGGTCGAAATTTTGAGTTTCTATATCTCAGCTCTGGAAGGGTCTAGAGCCTCCATTTTTGCGCTCAGGTCAAAGTCTCGCGGCCCTCTATCATAATCCAGAGTTTTGAGAAGATTGGAGAAACTTGATTTTTCACCCAAAAACTGAAAAAAACGTAAGGGGTAACACTGTCGTTTTTTTTTTCGGGTCGAAATTTTGAGTTTCGATATCTCAGCTCTGGAAGGGTCTAGAGCCTCCATTTTTGCGCTCAGGTCAAAGTCTCGCGGCCCTCTATCATAATCCAGAGTTTTGAGAAGATTGGAGAAACTTGATTTTTCGCCCAAAAACTGAAAAAAACGTAAGGGGTAACACTGTCGTTTTTTTTTCGGGTCGAAATTTTGAGTTTCGATATCTCAGCTCTGGAAGGGTCTAGAGCCTCCATTTTTGCGCTCAGGTCAAAGTCTCATGGCCCTCTATCAGAATCCAGAGTTTTGAGAAGATTGGAGAAACTTGATTTTTCGCCCAAAAACTGAAAAAAACGTAAGGGGTAACACTGTCGTTTTTTTTTCGGGTCGAAATTTTGAGTTTCGATATCTCAGCTCTGGAAGGGTCTAGAGCCTCCATTTTTGCGCTCAGGTCAAAGTCTCGCGGCCCTCTATCATAATCCAGAGTTTTGAGAAGATTGGAGAAACTTGCTTTTTCACCCAAAAACTGAAAAAAACGTAAGGGGTAACACTGTCGTTTTTTTTTCGGGTCGAATTTTTGAGTTTCGATATCTCAGCTCTGGAAGGGTCTAGAGCCTCCATTTTTGCGCTCAGGTCAAAGTCTCGCGGCCCTCTGTCATAATCCAGAGTTTTGAGCAGATTGGAGAAACTTGATTTTTCGCCCGAAAACTGAAAAAAACGTAAGGGGTAACACTGTCGTTTTTTTTTCGGGTCGAAATTTTGAGTTTCGATATCTCAGCTCTGGAAGGGTCTAGAGCCTCCATTTTTGCGCTCAGGTCAAAGTCTCGCGGCCCTCTGTCATAATCCAGAGTTTTGAGAAGATTGGAGAAACTTGATTTTTCGCCCGAAAACTGAAAAAAACGTAAGGGGTAACACTGTCGTTTTTTTTTCGGGTCGAAATTTTGAGTTTCGATATCTCAGCTCTGGAAGGGTCTAGAGCCTCCATTTTTGCACTCAGGTTTAAGTCTCATGGCCCTCTATCAGAATCCAGAGTTTTGAGAAGATTGGAGAACCTTAATTTTTCGCCCGAAAACTGAAAAAAACGTAAGGGGTACCACTGTCGTTTTTTTTTCGGGTCGAATTTTTGAGTTTCGATATCTCAGCTCTGGAAGGGTCTAGAGCCTCCATTTTTGCGCTCAGGTCAAAGTCTCGCGGCCCTCTATCAGAATCCAGAGTTTTGAGAAGATTGGAGAACCTTTATTTTTCGCCCGAAAACTGAAAAAAACGTAAGGGGTACCACTGTCGTTTTTTTTTCGGGTTGAATTTTTGAGTTTCGATATCTCAGCTCTGGAAGGGTCTAGAGCCTCCATTTTTGCACTCAGGTTTAAGTCTCATGGCCCTCTATCAGAATCCAGAGTTTTGAGAAGATTGGAGAACCTTAATTTTTCGCCCGAAAACTGAAAAAAACGTAAGGGGTACCACTGTCGTTTTTTTTTCGGGTCGAATTTTTGAGTTTCGATATCTCAGCTCTGGAAGGGTCTAGAGCCTCCATTTTTGCGCTCAGGTCAAAGTCTCACGGCCCTCTGTCATAATCCAGAGTTTTGAGAAGATTGGAGAAACTTGATTTTTCGCCCAAAAACTGAAAAAAACGTAAGGGGTAACACTGTCGTTTTTTTTTTCGAGTCGAAATTTTGAGTTTCGATATCTCAGCTCTGGAAGGGTCTAGAGCCTCCATTTTTGCGCTCAGGTCAAAGTCTCGCGGCCCTCTATCATAATCCAGAGTTTTGAGAAGATTGGAGAAACTTGATTTTTAGCCCGAAAACTGAAAAAAACGTAAGGGGTAACACTGTCGTTTTTTTTTCGGGTCGAAATTTTGAGTTTCTATATCTCAGCTCTGGAAGGGTCTAGAGCCTCCATTTTTGCGCTCAGGTCAAAGTCTCGCGGCCCTCTATCATAATCCAGAGTTTTGAGAAGATTGGAGAAACTTGATTTTTCACCCAAAAACTGAAAAAAACGTAAGGGGTAACACTGTCGTTTTTTTTTTCGGGTCGAAATTTTGAGTTTCGATATCTCAGCTCTGGAAGGGTCTAGAGCCTCCATTTTTGCGCTCAGGTCAAAGTCTCGCGGCCCTCTATCATAATCCAGAGTTTTGAGAAGATTGGAGAAACTTGATTTTTCGCCCAAAAACTGAAAAAAACGTAAGGGGTAACACTGTCGTTTTTTTTTCGGGTCGAAATTTTGAGTTTCGATATCTCAGCTCTGGAAGGGTCTAGAGCCTCCATTTTTGCGCTCAGGTCAAAGTCTCATGGCCCTCTATCAGAATCCAGAGTTTTGAGAAGATTGGAGAAACTTGATTTTTCACCCAAAAACTGAAAAAAACGTAAGGGGTAACACTGTCGTTTTTTTTTTCGGGTCGAAATTTTGAGTTTCGATATCTCAGCTCTGGAAGGGTCTAGAGCCTCCATTTTTGCGCTCAGGTCAAAGTCTCGCGGCCCTCTATCATAATCCAGAGTTTTGAGAAGATTGGAGAAACTTGATTTTTCGCCCAAAAACTGAAAAAAACGTAAGGGGTAACACTGTCGTTTTTTTTTCGGGTCGAAATTTTGAGTTTCGATATCTCAGCTCTGGAAGGGTCTAGAGCCTCCATTTTTGCGCTCAGGTCAAAGTCTCATGGCCCTCTATCAGAATCCAGAGTTTTGAGAAGATTGGAGAAACTTGATTTTTCGCCCAAAAACTGAAAAAAACGTAAGGGGTAACACTGTCGTTTTTTTTTCGGGTCGAAATTTTGAGTTTCGATATCTCAGCTCTGGAAGGGTCTAGAGCCTCCATTTTTGCGCTCAGGTCAAAGTCTCGCGGCCCTCTATCATAATCCAGAGTTTTGAGAAGATTGGAGAAACTTGCTTTTTCACCCAAAAACTGAAAAAAACGTAAGGGGTAACACTGTCGTTTTTTTTTCGGGTCGAATTTTTGAGTTTCGATATCTCAGCTCTGGAAGGGTCTAGAGCCTCCATTTTTGCGCTCAGGTCAAAGTCTCGCGGCCCTCTGTCATAATCCAGAGTTTTGAGCAGATTGGAGAAACTTGATTTTTCGCCCGAAAACTGAAAAAAACGTAAGGGGTAACACTGTCGTTTTTTTTTCGGGTCGAAATTTTGAGTTTCGATATCTCAGCTCTGGAAGGGTCTAGAGCCTCCATTTTTGCGCTCAGGTCAAAGTCTCATGGCCCTCTATCAGAATCCAGAGTTTTGAGAAGATTGGAGAACCTTTATTTTTCGCCCGAAAACTGAAAAAAACGTAAGGGGTACCACTGTCGTTTTTTTTTCGGGTTGAATTTTTGAGTTTCGATATCTCAGCTCTGGAAGGGTCTAGAGCCTCCATTTTTGCACTCAGGTTTAAGTCTCATGGCCCTCTATCAGAATCCAGAGTTTTGAGAAGATTGGAGAACCTTAATTTTTCGCCCGAAAACTGAAAAAAACGTAAGGGGTACCACTGTCGTTTTTTTTTCGGGTCGAATTTTTGAGTTTCGATATCTCAGCTCTGGAAGGGTCTAGAGCCTCCATTTTTGCGCTCAGGTCAAAGTCTCACGGCCCTCTGTCATAATCCAGAGTTTTGAGAAGATTGGAGAAACTTGATTTTTCGCCCAAAAACTGAAAAAAACGTAAGGGGTAACACTGTCGTTTTTTTTTTCGAGTCGAAATTTTGAGTTTCGATATCTCAGCTCTGGAAGGGTCTAGAGCCTCCATTTTTGC